>NW_008246060.1:904620-910214 GCF_000691975.1 Corvus brachyrhynchos
GACACCACCCAGGCAGACCCAAAGCCCCGCTGAGGCTCCCACGGGAGACTGGTGCCAGCCCTTCCCAGGGGATGGCAGAGGGCAGGAACAATTTCAGGCAAGCAGTTGTGTGGGCAAGGAGCAGAAAACACTCCTTTATTTAGCTGCCACCTTTAGATGCCCGAGGAAGGGCATCTTCCCAGAGTGCCACTATGGGAGTCCTCCAAGAGCTCAATCACTTTTTTTTCCTCTTTTTCTTAAAAAAAAAAAAAAACCAAACCAGAGACAGAATCTGTGAGCAATTTTTTAAAAATAGGATTTCATAATCTGAACCACATTCACATAGGAAAGACAGAGTTTGTACTTGGGGAAAAGAAGTTTCTGAAAATCCAGCCACTGCAGCAGTTATAAATAATTATAATGAAACAGGCAGCACGAAAGGCTTAAACCTACTGGCCATCCCTTAAACACATGCCTCATTCCCCGGACACTGACAACAGTCAGTGGTATCCAAGAAGAGAGAACTCCCACAATTTCAGAAATCATTAGCACCTATTTTACTGACACAGCCTTCATACCAAAACCCTTCACCATGAAAACATTCTTCTGCAGAGCTAATCATACTCCTTTCAACATAAGGAAGATTCATCAGGAGGCAAAGCATGTTAAAACAAGTAGTTTAGACATTTTGAAATTGTTCGCGCTTACTTGAGATTTATCAGATTGGTTCCTAAAAAACCTCCATCGGGGCGGGTCACCAACACAGGGCTCTTCTTGATACTAGTTATTACATTTTATACTCCATTCCATCACGTTTTTTTCAAGGTTAAACAACATCTGAATGTCACTCCTGGACTGCAAGATCTTTTTCTTCACTCAGGTAAGACAACAAAAACATACTGTTCCCCTAACAGACAGAAACCAGGCAACACCTAGAGGCTCCCTTTGCTGGAGCCAGCTACTGCAGGTACAAACCTGTTGGAAACAAAAGACAGTTTTACAAAGCTCTCCTGCACACAAGCCAGTGGCACAGATGCCAGGGACGCTCCATGACTCTTATCCCTCAAGATGGGAGTCAGCTCTTCAGAGAAATTGGGGCCTCAGTTCAGTTTGGGCCAAGTCCCCTGTCTGAGCAAGGATACTGAGCTCCTACTGCTGTCCCCAGAATGTCACAAACATTCAGGGAACAGATGTTTGCAAAAACAGCTGGATAATTTAAGCTGCTTGGACCATATGTGTATTTATGCAGTACAGGGCATCACACATGGCCAGCTTGCTGCTGCACACTAGGGTGACATGGAAGTGCCATTATGAGTGGTTTCACTGGAAAATGCTCCCTTGCAGGGGCCACAGGGTTTGTGCAATGAACAACCCCTTCCTTCAATGCTACATATCCACCCTGCCTACTCCTCCTGCTTGCCACGACTCATCTTGAGAAACATTCCAAAAATGACAAATTTGAAAAAAATCACACTGAAACTTAAGGGAGTACATACAAATCCAACAGAACCAGTACAGAAGCACTAGTTCCTAGATGCAGGGTATCCCCAGGGCCTGAAACCACCAGTCCCATTCATGGACCTCGCCAGGCTTCTCACTGTAGAAAGGCAGCTGCAGAGCATTAGTGCTACACAGAGACGGGAATCAAAAACAAGAGAAAAGAAGGTCACAAGAGAAGAAGAATGTTCAGCCTTGGCTCATCAGTACTTTTCACACCCCTCCTGTGACCCACAGCAGCATCCTGAAGGTGACCTGCCACCTGTGCCACCAAACACTGAGCCAACAGCCGTGATGGACCAGCAAGGCAGAGGAGCAACCACGGCATTCAGGAGCCCCACGGGGCAGCATGGAGAGCAGGGACAACGCCTTGGTTGGCAGCCCTCAGCCACAGCACGTACCAGCAGAAAGTGCTGCTCTTCCGGAAGCGGGGAGGAGAGGGAGGGACCTGAAATGAAGCCATGCAGACATGTATCCTAGGAGCAGCACACTGATGGAGCACAAACCTCACAAGCAGCACACTGAGATGGAGCAAGAGCACTTTTGCCCCACGGGGAACCAGGGAGTGGAGCCCACCAGCTCCCTGCAGCTGCAGGCAGCAGAGCCTCTGGCTGCCACAGACACCCTCCCCTACAGGACAGCCAAAAGTGAGGAGGACGGAGTCAATATCCGTTCCAAAAGGATACAAACAGGAAAAGATGTCTTACATCCTCTAAAAACAGTAGCCTGCTTTCTTGACTTGTCAAATGGGTATTATTTTTTTCTTTACTTTTCCAGACAAAACCAGATTGATCCATAAGAACGCTTTACAGCTCCCTGGCCAAACGGTTTCCCGTGCTGTCAGACAATAGCAGCCCCACAGTGCCAAACCAGCCTGCAATAAATAACCTCCAGAACACCGCAGAGTTTCCCTGTGCCTGCATGCTCCTCCTGTGCCTTCCCCACAGCCTTTCTGCCGCTCCTTGGCCACCACACACACTTGTGCTTATCTTGGCTTTCTAAATATAACACACACAGCAAGGCAGAGAAGGCCTTACCCAGGCATGCACGCCTGGCACCAGCAGCAGCACTCACAGATCCTCCAGGAAAAGGAACATAGTGGGTCTGGGGAGCAGGGAGAGCCACGTACGTGTGGCCAGGAGGTGCAGAACGCTGCAGGCTGAGCGCAGCCTCCGGCTCCTCGCGAGAGCCGCTGGGCGGAAAAGCAAAAGACCTGAAGCACGGAAGGAGATGCGGAAACCATGGGGAACCGGCTCAGGTTTTCTCCGAGGGAAGAGTGGGCATGGGTGAGCGTGTGTCCAGTAGGGCAGGATGGGTCACCCACACACTGGAGCTGAGGTCTCCCCAGGAACAGTCAGAAGCCCAAAGGAATGAGGTGCTCTCCTCCTGCTGGGGAGATTCTCAAGTCCCAAGAGCACTACAAATCAGTACTACTAATGCTGTCATTGAGGCTTTCCCAAAATATTTTAGGGATGCCTTCAGCCACACGCCCAGGTGGGTCACACGGCACCGCCGGAGGTGGCAGAGGGGAAGCCTCTGCTTCCTGACGTCAGCCCAGCTCATTGACATTTGCAATTATTTTCCCAATTTGTGTCCCCACATCCTAGCCCCAGGCTCCCCGCTCCCTACAGCTCTGCAGTATGCTCAGCCAGGACCTAACTGCCATGTTTTTATTTATCCTGTGCTCCGCACCCTTTTCCTTGTGGCAGTGCTCGATCCCAGGGCTGCACCAACCACACAGCAGGAACCACCTAATGCTGAAGGAAAAGAAGCCTATGGAAATGCTTCTTTTTAAGCACAACTGACAACCATTTCCTGTAAATTGCGATCCTGCAGCGGCACATAATTCAAAAACTACCTGCTCCTCGCCTGCTGAAGTAGCAATGCTCACAGGTACCCTTGGAAAGAAGGGGAAATCCCCTCTCCAGAGATGCTGGTGCCTACGAAAACCAGGAAAAGCCAGCACCTCCACCCCTCACTGCCAACCCCCCCCCAGGTCCTGCCTGACCGGCCGCTGTGCATCCATCACCCACACCCCACTCCCAGCTCCACCGGCGATGCTCTGGAGCGCTTAAACCCGGGGTTATCTCTCCTTTCTCCCGCAGCTGGGTGGCTCTGGGGACAAAGCAACAAAACCAACGTACGGATAAAAAAAAAAAAATTTAAAATATTTTTTTAAACAATTCAAAAAATAAATAAATAGTGTGGGCGGGCGGCGGCCCTCGGCCGGGGGATGTCCATCTAACCTTTTTGACCTGGTCCTCCTTCAGCTCCGTGAAGTAGTAGGCCAGGAGCTGGGCCGCGGCGCGGAGCGGAGCGGAGCGGAGCACCTCGGCACTGTTCCCGGCCCGGAGGAGCAGGAGGGCAGTGCCCTGCCGTACCCCAGAGGCGCTCTACAGCAGCCATGGAGACGGGCTGATGAAGGTTCCCTGGGGAAAAAAAAAAGAAAAGGAAAAAAACAAACAAAAAACCTTCTTGGTGGCCAAGGCCAATGGCATCCTGGCCTGTGCCAGGAATAGTGTGGGCAGCAGGACCAGGGAAGTGATTCTTCCCCGGTATGCAGCACTGGTGAGGCTGCACCTCGAGTGCAATGTCCAGTTCTGGGACCCTGAATTCAAGAAAGGTCACTGAGGTGCTGGAGCATGTCCAGAGAAGGACAAAGGAGCTGAGGAAGGGTCTGAAGCCCAAATCTGATGATGAGCAGCTGGGGGAGTTGCGGTGTTAAGTCTGGAGAAAAGGAGGCTCTGGGATACCTTCTCACTCTACAACTCCCTGACAGGAGGGTGTGGCCACGTGGGGGTCAGGCGACGGGACGAGAGGACATAGCTTTAAACTGTGCCAGCGGAGGTTTAGATTGGACTTTAGGAGGAATTTCTTCATGGAAAGGGTGGTCAGACATTGGAATGGGCTGCCCAGGGAGGTGGTGAGTCACCTTCCCTGGAGGCATCTAAGGAAAGACTGGACCTGACACTTCATACCATGGTTTGGTTGACATGGTAGTGTTAGGCCTAGGTGGTCTCAGGCACACAGTGTGATTCTTGCAGCAATCCTGAGCAGAGCCAGGAATCAGACTCAATGATCCTTGTGGGTCCCTTCCAACTAAGGATATCCTATGATTCTGTGATAATACACTGACAGAGAGGGCCTCTCCTCCCCACGTGTGCTGCTCACAATTTTGCCATGTTGGAGCACATGTCAGCAGCCCATGGGGCTCCTGGCTGCACCCTGTCCATCCACAGGGACAGGAACACACACCCATGCAGAGTGGTGATGCTGGAGGCGTGATTTGCATACAGATTGTCTACCACAGTCTAAGTGATTAAAAATCTGTTTCTTGAGTTTCCGGCTTCCTTTTCAGTGCTGCTTTAATTAAATGGTTTCACTGGCCAAAATCAAGAGCTGCTTTGGCAGACACGTCCTCCTTCAGACTGCCCTAGTCACTGCAGGCGGGGTGAGCAGGATTTCCTTCTCAGGCTCCAAGCTCAGAGAGATTTTCATCAAGTGTTTCACTGCTCTGCACGTGTCACTCCTGCTCATTTTCTTGGCAAACTAAGGAGCAAACCCTCCCATGGTCCCCGGTGTAGCCAGGCTGCCTCTCTGCGGAGCAGCGGCAGCGCCCTGCCACCAGCACAGCTGGAGCTCACGGGTGGCACAGGGACATGGCGCTGAGCTGAATCATCCCAGTGTCCAGCAACGTCACCCAATCCCTTACACAGACTGACCAAACTCTCCCTCAGATATAATTCACTGCTCAGTCACGCTCCTCCTCTTCTGCTCGTCAGAAACTATCTTTAATTCCCAGCCAGGCTTGCTCCTGTTTTCAATCCATCTGCCATCTGCTAAGCCTTGTCTTTCATCTGAAATCACTCTCCTCACTCTCGGGTGTTCGCTTTCTATAAATACACTGAAAGTAACCCTACACATTCTCAGCTTTTGCTTCACTAGGTAAGACAGTCTTAGCTCTTTTTGGTCTGAATGCTGCCTGATCCTGCTCAATTCCCACAGGTTTTATGTTAGTGGAGCTGCCTCTGCGTGAGGTTTACAAGTGCTACTATCTTCCCCCTCCAGCTCAGACACCCTAAACACCACCTACATATACAACACTCCCCTCAGTTACC
>NW_008246060.1:910240-917354 GCF_000691975.1 Corvus brachyrhynchos
TTCATTTAAAACACTTGGACACAAGCTCAAGTTGTTTTCAACTAATCTTTTGACCAAATGAAAGGAATTCAAAGCATCCCCTCTGGCTCTCAAGGAAGGAATTTGAATCAGACAACTAAAATATTCACAAGTGGTCTTCTCTTTAACATGACACCTGTTGTAAAAACAGGCAAGAGGAGGACATTTGTTTTCTTTGTCTGCCAAAATTGTGACTTGGAAGTGAATTGAGAAAGTCATAGATCACAAAAGTGGCCTTTGGCTCCCCGATCATTTGTATTATAACATATTTCCAAACTCAGAAACAACAGTCTCAGGTTTCCTTTAAGAAGCAAAAAGGAAGTTCAAAACATCACTAGACAAGCCCTCTTGGTTCTGTGCAATGAAAATAAAACCTGCACACATCACAACCCCCCAGATAAATTAAACAATTAAGTATACACTGAAGCAGGAGGGGGTTCATGTGACAAAGTCTAAAGCAATTAGGGGATGGTAAAACAAGTATTGCAAATAATTGGGTTTGTCTTCAGTTGTTGAGCATGGCATTCAGGAACAATGAACTTGACAGAGTGAAAGCCACTAGAGAAAATGTAACAGTCCATCCAAGGCAAAACAGCTGCAATATTTAAATGTGTGGTATTTTTAAACTGCTCCGTACAAGGATAAGAGCACATGACCAGCTTTGATGCTGTAACCAACACTGGGGTGAATGAGCTTTCCTCCTGCCAGAGAGCCGGAAGGAAATGTCCCTATGGACACCCCAACCCTTGGCAAGCCCTCCTTGCACTGCCAGGCCAGCAGTGAGGCACAGGTGTTATTTTTGGGGGGCCTGGGAGGAGCTGTGCACGGGCTGCCAGGCAGGAGCAACCAGCTCTTCACCTCTGCCTCCCTGAGTCTCGTGCTGCCATAGCATCGAGCCCTGGGTTTTCCCTTCCGCTTTACTGGAAGGGATCAGCTCAGCAGCCAATTAATTACCAGCACCTCACATACTCTGCCAAGCATCCAGCAGGCTGCTTTGAAAGCCAGTGTCCTTTAAGACAAATTACTGGAGGCTGAACGTGGCACCTGATGACTTGCAGCTATTTTGATTGCGCTCTAATCTTATTGGTCATGTTTAACGCTACCCAAGTGTTTCAGCTGACTGAAGTAATTCTGTGAATCAGCTCTCCTGGATGTGGGTAAGATTTTCCCCCCCTTTGCCTATTTCTTCATTAAGCATACACTACATTCCAATTGAACTATACGAGGAGATTTTTTTGTTTAAATCTTATCACATAGTTTTGATGTACATAGCTGATAGATGCTTCCTACTTTTGTAAGAAAAAAATAAAGTTGTAGTTGTGTTTGCTGGGGTGTTTTTTAGGTGTCTGGAAAATGCTTGATCCCCTTTTCTCCCAAATTGCATTTTCCTTTCACAGTTCTCAAAGCAAAGTGAAAGAAAGCAGCATCTCTCTAATAAACAGTAAGTTCCCAGTTCATGACAGCAGCTCTGAGTAACAAAGGAAAGCTCCCATTCCAGGGTAGGAAACCAAGTGCTTGCACAGAAGAAATCACCATTCCTTTGTGCTGAACTTAGTGCAGAAGCTGCTAAGAAAATCTAAAAGCAGCAGATATATCAGTTTGATGAGCAATTCAGTCGAACCCACATTATGCAATTTCACCTTGCCAGGAGGCACGGCAAGCAGGCACTACCATACAGTCAGTCAGGATGCTCTCTCTCATGTTTTGCCCATGAAGAAACCAAGTTAGCTAGGAATGCCTTGAGGGGAGCTCATTCCATGCACAGGAAAGGCCACTCCATGTGCGGACAGAGCAGCGCACACTTAGAAAGTGGTTTTAATGCTCCTGGTGCAGCATTGCAGGAGTATGTTTCGAAAAGATGTTTTGGGCACAAAGACTAACAAGGGGTTCTGGCCTGGGTTTGGCCCATTCTTCTGCAGATGCTCCAGGGGAAGGGTGAGCTACTTTTTAATGAAGTCCCTTTGGAAAGGTTTTAGAACTACTCACCGCGCTGAGCATTTGAGGGCTGAAGACACTACACAGGGCTGTGGGTTTCGAGAATTAAATCCCTCCAAAGACAAGGCAGTATTTCTGTAAGGTGTGTACTAAGCAATTAAGGATCACAAACAGCCATGTCTAGACTCTAGACTGCGGCCATGACGAGAGCACAGTGGAGGAGGAAGCATATCCAGCAAAGGAGGGGTATTGTCTACTGGTTCACATGGGAACAGACACTCCTGGGGCAGATGGAAATGCTCTGTGCCTCAACTCCCCATACCTGTGCCTCAGTCAGCTGTGTTGGCCTTTATTTCTTTAAACCAGGTACTGTTCTTCAGCATCAGAGGGATGCAAAGAACATAACCCCCACAAAACCAAGAAAACCAGAAAGCAGATAAACACAAGCCCCAAACTCATGGCTTACAATTAAGCCCCATTATTTGGAAGGCCTGGATGATGATTTCTTTCTCAGCCTCTTAGTGATTGCAAGGTTCATCAAGCTGGGGACAAACCCAACTATTCCATCTTTAGTTAACTGCTACTTCCAAAAGCTATGGGCTGCATGAGCAATCCTGCAAAGGACTTCCCACGTCTGCACGTATGTGGGGAAAAGAGGAAATTGCTCCCTGGAGTAACACCACCACAAAACTTGACCTCTAGCTCCTGTGTTGCACAGCAGAGCTATTCTATGCTGCTTTCCAACCCACTGAGGTTTTCCAACACAGGTCCAGCCTGCTGGCATCCCTTGGAACTGTGCATGCAAGTCCACTCACTTTGCTATTCCCTTACACACCAAAAGTGAAACACAAGTGCAATCCATCCAAACTCATCTCTTTTTTTTCCCCTCCTGTCCCAGATATTCACCACTGCACCTTCTCTCTCTCCAGTGTCAGAAATACAACTGATTTTACATCTCTGCAAAGGAAAGCAATAACTATTCCAGTTTTCTGACTCGGCTTGGACCCTGCACTAGTTAAACATTTTTTCCATTGAGGTGAGAACTGCTGCATCAAGCAAGTATTTTTTATAGTGCATTGGTAGTAAGTCATTATTGCAGCTCATATGCCTATAAAGCAGACCATACACACACACATTTATATGCACACAGAAGCATATCAACAAACTCAGCTTGTAAGGCAATGCAAGGGCATTGGTGTTAGGGGGATGAACCCAATGTCAATGAACTGCCTTTCCTGACCAAAAGGTGAAACGTTTGCTTCATTTCATAAAACACTTCTTGACTCCAGCAAACTGAAATGAGCACAAGTGCAGATTTCTTACATCTACTAAATGTCCAGTGCTAGTAAACAATGTTAAAAGGAATGATGCTGAAGAAAGGGCAAAATACAGAGTGCAAACAGGTTTGAAATTTCAAAAGGGGATAAGTTTGAAGTATTTTCAGTTGTTCAATTCAAATCTATTATCTTCAGAAGAGGCAGTTCAATACCAATTAAAGGATGGCTGCATAACCAGCAACTCAAATAAGCAATAAGGCAGTTACAAAGATTTAAACAAAGAAAGAAAATATAACCTAATTCATTGTACTATATGGAGACAGCTTTCCTAAATCTGCTTTCAGCTCCTCACAGATCATTGAGCTCATTTGTCAAAGTTTAGCTCTAACATACCCACTATGTGGGAAGACTTGCAAAAACAAAGCCAGTCCTTCAGCCCTGCAAAAAGCAGTTAACCTCGGCAGACAGCTGGTTGCTGTGCACTGCTGTGCACTATCCCAAGAGGGCTTGAATGGCAGAGTCCAAACCAGTGTCCTTTAACGACAGTGCACCTTTGCTATGTGAGCAGTAAATCCATAACCAAGAGCCTGTACTTCCAGCGTAGGGAACACAAACTGCCCCTCTTTTTTGGCTTTCCACTAACACCAAGCAAGGTGACACCTCTCAACCCAGGCTAAGAGGCCAGTTTTCGTGAAGGATACACATTTCTCCTTGATCCAGCAATTGATGCTAGCAAAAATCAGTTTGTATCACAAGTCCCAGACTGACAGATGTGCCAGCCTTAATTGCCAAGACTTCAGGTTTGTGCTCCTTTTCCAGCAAGACCCAGTGTAAGAGACTCTCCTCCAAGGCCAGTTAATATTCTCACAACATGGGGCTCTCCCCAGTAAGTCAAGGACCTCCACCCTTTAGCCCAGAAGGGGTGTAAAGCAGGTACTTACTTGACACAATGGGGAGCAGCAGGAGCCAGGTACATCCACAGCATTTGGCTCCTTCCGTGTGGCCATAGCAGGAGCACCATTTGCTATGTCACATGGTCATCACAGGGGACTGTCAACAAGAAAAGAGGCAGGATTGTAGGTTTTCACATCTCCCTCCACAGCCTGGAGATGTCTGTGAAAGCCATACACCCCCACAGACAGGTGCTCTCTTAAAGACCAGTGGCTGGGATACAGCAGACGCACACTCACTGTTAGCATCACCCTAAGGGAGACAAGAAACTGGGGACATTTGGGCTATGGACCACAGAAGAATGGTGGAAATGGAGAACGTGTTGGCTAAGGACTGGGCCTCACATAGCCCCAAGATACAATGGTTCCCTGAGCTTCCTGCTGCACACAGAGAAGGAGGGCTTAGCAAGCAAATGTGCAATAAAACACCTGAGTTCTGTTAACAGTTTGTTATTCTAATTAAAAGAACCCACAAAGCCTTGAAAAAAACAAAATATTCACATTAAAAATCAGTACAAGAAGACTGTCACAGATGGACTTGCAGCTAAGAATCATTCAGGAGCAACCACAGACTTTGAGCTGCTTTGTGATAAACTTGTGATACTTTTTTTTTTGTTGTTTTGCTAAGGTCCAAAGCTGTCTCAACAGAGGCTGGAGGCAGATGCAAACAGCACCTCTGAGCAAAATTTTGTCTTCTTCAACCTTACAGGCTGCTGTCACAAAACATTTTAGAGTGGAATCAGAAACCCAGTGGAGTCAGTCCCAGCCAGGTCCTTGGGCATCTATGTGGCCTATTTGGGGTTTTCCTCTCTCCCCACACCATTTCTTCCCTCAAGCCACTCTGGCTCTCTCAGGTTTTTTGGGGTGGCAGTGGGACTGAAGGCTCTCTGTGAGGAAAAGTGGGAACTGCCCCAAGCTGGACTCTCCTGCTGCTGGAGTTCCATGGGAAGACTGCAGTGGCACAGGTATCCATACTGGTGGATACTGGTGCACACTAGTAACACTTCTGCAGTGGGAAAGGTGTTGCATTAATTTTGTCTTTGTTTCTTGCCATCCAAATCCATTTTAATTAATATTCCCCAAGTGGAGTCAGTTTTGCCTGTGGTGAAAATTGGTGACCCTTCTCCCACCCTTATATCCAGCCAAGAGATTCTTCCTCCTATTTTGTCCCCCATCTTGCTCAGGAAGAGACCGCAGACAGGCTGGGTGGGTGTCAGGCAGCCAGATCCAGTCAACCTGCCACACCAGGTCAAATACAAATCCAGAAGAGATTCTGAACCCCTATCTTTGTTCTCAGATTTTCAGACACAAAAAGAAAAGTAGAGATGGAATAAACCATTTTCAATAAATAAAACCTCATGTATGTGTCAGAAAGCAAGTTCTTGTTTTAATTGAATAGGTTTCTCCATCCCTCTGACCCATTCCTGGTAGGAAACCTTAGAGTATGGCTTCACAATATAGCTACAAAGGATGGGTGATAGAGACTTTTTTTTTAGTATCAAAAATTAAGCTTTTCTTGTCATCTCAGTGCTTTAAATGGGAAACCCACCTCTACTGACTTCCTGGTCAACAGCTCTGCCCCCACATTTCAGCTGCCGTCCCAGTACTTGCTACAGCAAGAGATAACCCCATCCTGCTTGTCCTTCCCTTCCTTTCTTGAAGATGATACAATTTTTAGGAAAGCAGAAGTTGCCTCACAGGAGCGCCTGTATCTTAGTCCACTACAACTCATCCCTGCTGGCTCTTTTGACAGCTGCCGAGTTCACCAGTCCCGTCTGGGACCTGACCCAGCATCGCCAGACCCATGGGTGACCCTGTCTTCCAGTAGGATATTTCTACTCTGACATTTGACATCGATACAAACAAATGTTTTAATCACAAGTTTTTTCTATAACCTTGTTTTGGACAGATAACAGCAACAACACCCTGGGGCTATCAGTCAACATTTAGACCCAGAATATACCCTCAGCCGTTTTATCTCCTGCCCTCAGCATCAGATGCTGCAGATTCAGGTTGCCAGCACGAAACTGCCGGGATACAGGTGTGGCACAGGTGAGGAGCTCTCATGCTTTACAGGACCAGCCTGATCAGCCCCTTCCCTCCCCTCACAGCAGTGTCATTGCACGTGATTTAACAGATGCTCCCCTGGCTGGTGGGATGAGCACCCTCCTTGCAGAGATTTTTCAGCACCCCAAGGGGACTTTTCCTCACTCTGCAGCACTGCATATTTGGAACAGCAGCATTTGACTTGGGCTCTTAAACTTTGACCAGAGCTGGGACAGTAAATCCAAACGACTTCCAACTGCACAAGAGGAATTTGCTTTAAAAAAAACCCAAATTTTTCACATACCCTTGGCTTTATCTGGAGAGCAGTCTGGACAGTAAGACACAACCACCAGCACAAACAGGATCCCAAATATATTTGAAAAGCAAAAGAGCCTTTCTGCAGTCGAATGATGATGATGCTTCATTTGGATCTGCTTTCCAAACACTTCCACAGCACCCCCTTCCAATCACAACATGCCACTTTGAAATGCCAGTACCACTTAGCTCCTGAGCCTATTAGACCATGAAGCAATAAACCCAGAGAAACAAAAGTAACCCAAATACCTACTTTAGCAGCCAGTTGAGTAGACAGGTGTTATCCCGAGGGTTCCATGGCAAAAGCATCCTCAGAAATGCCATACCTTGACCTTTGCACAATGGATGGCATGAAGCTGGTCTCCAAAAGCCATAGTGTCTTCCCAAAAGGTGCTAATATTAACTATAGCCCTTTGTTTCTTTGCACTCAAGGTTTCTCCCTGTCAGCTTTCTGGCATTTGTCAGCGTGGTGCATGCTTTACTGGGCAGATATTGAGCTGCAAATTCCTTCATACTTCTCTAACCGCAGCATTCTGCAGCTAAAGCTCTAGCCGGCCAGCAGATGAAAATGCC
>NW_008246060.1:917372-926821 GCF_000691975.1 Corvus brachyrhynchos
TGCTGCAGTTTGTTGAATTAAAACCTCTTTGTTTGCAAGCTGTAAACAAATTCTTCTTATCTTTCAATAAAAAATGTCAATTATGCTCTCTAACAATGTAACTTCATTGTGATGAAAGAAGGCATTGCTATTGCTCTAATCGTGATAACATATCAGCTGCTTTTAGAGTCAATTCCTTTTTGTGCAAAATTTAATGACCAGGCAATTATTCAAATTTCAGACTAACAGACTGGGCTTTAGACCTACAGCTCTGAAAACCCTTTAGACCTTGCTCTGAAAACACACAGGCTCTAGAGCAGAGTTTCTGAGTTCAGAACAAAAAACACCTTTACAATTCCTTCAGCACAGCCAGACTTGGGCCCACGTTAAACACAGCTACTTCATTGGAGAGCCAGGGAAAGAAAGCCAAATTCTCTGCACGCTATCACAGGCACTTCCCAGGCCCTTGGCTTTCATTTGGCTTCACTGGGAGCTGTGGTTATGTCCAGTTTCCTCGACTCTCTCTGGCTTCAGTGCATTTCCTGCAGAATCGCTGGCCACAGCAGCTGTGCCCTTCAGGCATTTCAACTTTTTTTTTCCCTCATGCCAGTATTTATCCCATTTGCTTCCAGAATCAGCTGCTGCTCCCAAATCAGCGTCCATAACTTTCCCCTTTGAAGTATTCAGGACGTGCCTGCTGGGAAAGCACCTTCCTTATTTCCCTCCTCAGACCCTCACAGACTTTCCCTCCATGCCCTTCTGCCACCCATTTTCTCCTCCTGCTGAGAGCTCCCCTCTTCGACCAAGTTGTCCATCACTGCTGGCCTGCTCCATTAACCGTTTACATCCCAATCCTAGTCATGCTTTATTTATGCTTTCGTGCAGCCACAGCCAGAGGTGGCTGCTGCCCCAGGATCTCAGCTCACCCCCACAGCTGAGCACTGAAGGGAATGCCTGGGCTAAGCTCAGCCCCACGGGTCTCATCCCCTCCACATCTCCCTGCTCTCCAACTCTTGTGACAACACAGAACAGCTTTTTTTTAGCTCCCAATAGGGGACAAAGCCTGACACGATGAGGACAGTCCTCCACAATGGCCTGGCGGGCAGCAGTCCCAGTCCCACAGCTACACAGATGGCCCAGCATCCCCAGCCAAGCCAGCCCTATAAGAAGGGGGGCTTTCCAGGTGCACAGAAGCCTTTGGCAAGCTGAACATCCAAGCAGCAAATTGAGAACAACAGAAACAGCCCGCGGAAAAGCAATTTGAATCAGTAACACCGGTGGGTCTGAGAACAGAACCCTGTTCTGAAATGCTTGAGGCTGGGAGCTACATCTCACCTCCAAGTCCAAACAAAATGGATGCCAGTAAAGTAACAACCCCACTGCCTCCCCCCCTTCTATCCTGCCCACAAAACAGTAAACACATTAACCGCTTAACTCAGTTAACTCCCTTGAATAGTCCTTGTAATTAACAGCTCTTAACACCTTGCATTGCTGTCATCCCTTTGCTCCACTATTCAGACTTAAACTTGTTCTCATATGCAATAACGAATTTATGGGGAAGCTTTGATTGTCGATGTGCCATACTCTTCACACATCTCTCCCCTCTTCTACAAACAGCCTTTCTCCTTTCCAGCAAAAGAAGAAAATAAAACACAGTGGCAGTGAAACAGACTCAGTCTCCCCTCATCTCTTTCGTTTTGTTTTTTTTTTTTAATATAGCTTTGGTTTGGTTTTTGTCTGGTTTTAACTTAGAATTTTCTAGATAAAAATAAGAATTTGGGTTGTTTTGGGAGGGTTGGGTTGTTTTGAGTTTGGGGTATTTTTTATTAAGCAGTCAGGAAAGATCAAGACTGGAAGGACCTTCTTCCACTCCTCCCAGCAAGCTCCTGCTTGCCAAGATTCCCCCTCAACCTTTGGTTCTTCAACTCCTGCACAGGAAACCTCCCACCTGGAGCCCTTTGTCAACTTTCCTGCAGCCAATTCCTTCTGCCGGGGGAAGGGCGTTCTGGACGAACCCATGTTTACCAGGTTTCTTACCAAATCTGTTCTTTCTTCACAGAACACAGCTTTTACTGACTCTAGAGGTCTAGAGGCTGTGGGAGGCCCCCGGACACAGAGTGCTGATGAAGTGTAATGGTGAGTAGGAAAGGGGCTGGCATCTGGAGGGTGTTAAAAAAGCACATAACAAGATCAAAATTATTTTGGCATTCCCCTCTCAGACAGACATGACCCATCACATTTATAGCACATTCAGTGTGCACATGCAAGGTGATAGTATCAATGAGAGAAAGGAAAACATTACTTAAAGTTTTGGCGGTTTTATATCTTGCTTTCCTCATTAGCTTTACAGAGTGGATTCAGTGCTGGGACAAAGAAGATATCTACCTTATTCCCCTTCCTCCTCTCACCTCAACAGGCCACCTGTGTACAGGAATAGGTCCCTTATATTATTATTTTATATCTATATATGTATTTATCACTTGACAAGCTACTGACTTGACAAGTCTGAGAAATGCTTTGGATAAGCCCCTGATGACAGTTCAAGGCAGTGGTGGTCCTTTCTAGAGAAACTGTAAGTTTACCTAGAACAGGACAAAATTCAGTCTCCTGCTCTCCCTGCCTCGCTCCCCCTCCATCTAATTCCTATGGTGACCTCAAACCAAAGCCAGCTCATTTCACCAAACACAAAGAAACAAATCAAGAAAGATCGAAGAAACAATACTTTCATTTTGGTATTACCTACATTTTGGCCTCAAACTCCTTTACACTAATCTGCTAATCCTGTATAATATTGACTTCTCAAGAAGGGAGATCCTGCTAATCAGGATTTCTGAAGGATTTCCACATGATCCTATATTTAATTTTGAACGTTGTCAGAGTGACAAAGGGAATATGTCACCACCAAGTCGCTACTGCATTTTCTCTGGGTTACAAGTCAAGGGCCAGCGCTGTCCAAACCTACAGCTACTAAAATGTGTCTCTAGCAGGCAAAACAACATATTTAGGATTATTTTTCCCCCATGGATGAAAGGGTAACTGCAACCATCTACTGGGAATTTCTGAAAGGCACAAACCTTATTTCCTCCACCCAGTAATACTTCTATCACACCTGTGATTTAAAGATCTTTCAACTTTCCAAATCATATGTGTGACCTAGATGTTAAAAAAATGTTCATGTCTTCAAGAAGCATCAAAAAAATTGATAAATTCAAGCCCTAAATGTATTAACTGCAGGGAAAGCAGGCAGAAATGAAGCATCACAAAGCTACCCAAGAAGCAGTAGAAAAGTAAAAGTAGGAAAATAAAAATCTAATATGTGAAACTGGCACAATCCCATTTTATTTTATATTGCCTAACAATGTCATGTGATGAACTGCAGCACATGCTGTGTTACATTTAATAGAAGGCCTCTACTTTTATTGTGATCTAGGGCTTTAAACTGAATCACCAAATATGATGGTAGAGATGGCAGAGAAATGTTTTGCTTCAGCAGTTTAATATCTATACAAGGGAGAATGCAAGTTTGCACCAGTCATTGAGTTTCCACATGTCGACATAATCAGGAACTTGATGCTGCATCATTATCCAGATGGAGAATGTTCTGGTTTAGAGAAAGGCGAAGCATCATGTGGTTATGGGATGCCTGCGAAACCACAAGTGAAGTTTGTATCCCTGGTAAAACCCCAGAGGGGCCAATCCTGCCCTTCTCCAGGGCTGCCCAGCAAACCTCTGCTCACTCCCTTTCAGACAGCAGCCGCCCTCCCAGCGCAGCAGATGTGTATCGGAGCCGTGTGGGAGCTGCCCGGCTCCAGAGCAAGGCAGCTGCCTGCAGGAAAAGCAAGAGCAGTGTGTCCTGAGCCTCAGGGACCTCAGCAAGAGCCACTGAGCACTTTGTGAGCAGTTTCAGGTCCATGTGATCGGATTCCACAACACCCACAGACTCACTAGAAAAAAAAACCTGCACATGCGAAAAAATATTATTGTGTGGGCCTAATCTACTGCAGAAAAGGAATAACTGCAGCTGAGGTGTAAACTGACTTTGTGTGAGTATTTCATTTCCCAAAAAGACTTGAAGGAAAAATCAAAGCAAGATACGATTTCTTTCTAAATGTGAGGAGTTTACCTTTTCTTACTGATTTGCATTCCAATTGTGCAGAACAGGTTTTAGAATAAAAGTACAAAAGGTATTCTGCCCCGTACCCACCTGGCCATCCTGGGGCATCTGCATCACCTCATTCCAGATGTACAGGGACATACTTCATTCACAGGTGCACTTTTGCAGATTAGCAGAATCCATTCCCCCAAAAAGGCCCAAAACCACACAGATAGTACAAGATTTCAGGTGCCAAAGGAAGAAACAGTCCCTGTTTTTGCCTCTGGTCCCTAGAACAGCCTAGGCCCCACATAGCCTCAATACTTGTTTGTTTTTTTCTTCTACACCCAGCCCCTCCAAATTAAACCTGTTCATCACCAACAACAAACTTCCATTCCAGATAACTGCCCTTACTACACAGGAAGCTTTGGTTTCAGCAGCTCTGTGGACTCTGAAATATAAAGAAAAAGTAAAATACTAAGTTTCTTGACAAAAGGAGAAAAATATTAAACGTAATATGACTTCACAACTTGTCTTTTCCCAACTGCTCAGTACAGTGAGCTCAGCACTATGAGGAATTCCTTCAGAAGTGAAAATCATTTGCAAGTATCTTTTACCCATCCAGTAACTCTGACACAGAGCTGTTGACACATTTTGGTTTTTTTAAAAACTACAAAACAGGAAAAGTCTGTAGCTTCCAATCTGGTATTTGTGATTGCTAAATTTAAACCCAGAGGTGGCCTTGTTACTGATTATTACATAAACCCAACTGCTTATTCCCCTGCACCATAGTTACTTTTGACCTAACTAGGCTTAGAGCACATTTCTTGGCCCCACTTTCTGCTGTCAGCCTGCAAGGAAGCAAATACCCACAAAGAGAGGCTTAAAGGAGATACAGGAATACTTGAGAACAGAGAATAGGCAGGATACAGATTTGCTGCTTCTCTGTACCATATTATTGTTTTGGTTTGTTCTGGGTAAATCAGGTGAGGGACATTTGGTCACACAAGGCCATGAGCTCTATCCACAAATGGCCTTCACAATCACTGAAGTGCTGCTGAGTTTAAATTTAGATTTAAAGAAGGCTTTAGGTTTAAAGATTGATGTTTTAAGAAAGCTCCCACTTTCCTGCATGTTCTTCCCACAACGCAGAAGATGCACTAGACAGAGAAGCAAAGGCTCACAGCACCACAGGTTTATTTACAAACAGACTACAAATAGGCAGAGCAGCAGGCAACAGAAAATGAAAACCAAGGATAAGCTCCTTTGCACAAATGGAAAGAATTCTCTCAGGAACAGGCAAGAAGATAACAAAGGGAAAACAAAAAGGAGGCTTTCAGATACTCAGGTGATTTTTTTTTTCTCTCTACACAGCTGTTTTGGTGGCCTCTTTGATACCCTCTATGTAGCCCTGACACAGACATAGCTCAGACTCTGGAGCTCCTTCTACATTCTCTCTTTCCTTCAGTATCAAAGGAATCAGTCACAGTCAGAATTCATCCAGCATTGGTTTAGCTTTATGTGACTCAGATGCACTGACGTATTTTGACACAAACTCATATTTCCTTTACATTCATCTATTAAACATGCCTCCTGTACTCAGGGAAGTATTACATTACACTTGCAACCAGTGCAGCAGCGGGGGGAGCATCATTGACCAAAGTCCATTAATTTATTTCACCTGCAAATTTATTGTAAAACCTGTGAAGCATTGAGAAAAGATATGTCCACTAGAGAAGATGCAACATCAGAATCTCAATATTCCTTGAGCCAGGCCAAGAGAAAACGAAGCTCAGAAATCCTAAGAAACGTGATAAACTCAGTTGTGGTGCGGTAGCTTAATTAGGATGTTGTAAAAAGACACATTTGGGTTGATTTTGTTTGTTTGTTTTGTTTTCACTCTCCCATGTGCATTATAGATGCACTGCAGGAAGTACAGAGCTGAGTAGACTGTGGTTTGCCAAGACATAATGCCAGTGGGGAGCAGAAACACCTAATCCAAGTTACCAAAGGACAAAAATCCACAATCCTGGTTGGTCAAAACCAGCTGCTCTCCAAAAACAGGTACCTGTGTACTGCTGTTTGGCAAAGCTATCTTGAATCACCACTCAGCAAATCCCTACTGCACACGCTTGGCAGTGCTGAAATTACTTGACCGCTCATTTCTACTTCTGTCCAACATTATGCAATCTTTTTGCAACTGCAGTAATGAGGGCAGCTCCCTTCCCACTTCCATCTTCAGAAAGCATGAAAGTCACATCACACTGAGGTGCCAGTTCCTTCACTGTTTCCCGCAAGACCCTAGAAAAACTGAAAGGGAAGGGAGAGAAGAACAGAACATTTTAGCAGCTGCTTTCTGATCTGATATCTTTGTATTCACCTATAAGCAAGGAGCCATAACCTCAGCCAACATCTTCCACAGCATTGCTTTCTTTTGCTTTTCCTCCTAATCATGAAAGATACAAATTTCTGTACACAATCAGACTCTAATTTTTATTTCTCCATTTGAATTTTGTTCAGCATGATGCCACACACTGCCCACGTCTTCAGAGATCATGAAGGAGGTTCTCTTAGCCCAGCTCAAAAGCTAATGCATCTATTTGTAGGCCTTGCTCACAAAATATTGACCCAACTCCAAAAACTCAAGACAGCTTTCCATCTGGGAGATTCAGATATTGCAGAAATATGCCGAAACACTGCAAAATAAGCATTAGGTTCATTCAACATTCCACAGAAAACAGCCTCCCAGTGGCAACTGGACTTGCCTTTGCAATTTTTGATCCTTTGGCTAGGCAAGGGAAATGACAAAATGCAGGGAAATGTGTTAGATTCTTACCCCCTCTCAGGATTTTAATTACCTCAGCAGAAAGCTGGTACAGCTTGGTATGTTCTAACAGTGAAAACAAGCAAACAGCAAAGGGAAGTGGTGCCAAGGTACTCACTGTGGATGGAGCTTGTACAGAGTCCCATCTACTCCAACAGTGATTTGCAAGCGCCCCACACCTTGGTTCTCCCTCTTCTTCTCCACAATAGCAGCCAGCCCTGCCCCACAGAGCCGGGCAGCTCTTCTTGACACAACGCCACACACCTCCTTCACAATGATGCTGTCGTCACAGGTGCTGTCCAGGCCGAGCTGCTGCAGGATGCGCCGCACTTGGAGGAGAGCGAGCCGGTCACTGTGCACAGGGAAGCACACAGAGCAGCAAGGCATTAGGGAAAGCTCCAGCAGCTGAGACAGATGTGATTCAAATGAAACAGGACCACTTCAACTCTAACACTCTCCAGCTCTTTTAAGGCAGATTTCTGACTGAATTCAGATTGAAAACTTGCTCCTGCCATGCCCTTTGCCATGTTAAGCTGTATCTCCAGAAAGCACAAACTGTAGTCATTCATCTAACTCCCAAAGTCATGAGGGAGCAGAGCCAGATCAGCCACCTGACTGTTACTTTAGATCTCAAGGCTGAGACACTTCTTTCAAGGCTTTCCACAGCAGAAAGAGTTTCAAATAACCTGGAGACCATTGCAGTCACGCACAGATTTATAGGTAAGCACATATTCATGTATCACTGACTTCCTACTTTCTTAAATAAGTACTATTCTAAGTCTCACAAGAAATATTTAGCTTGATGGCTAAGGCATCCAAGATAACCCAGTTGTGTGGACAGGAAATAATATTTCATATAATTACAGAATAATTCTGTAACTCCCCCAGTTTCTCATTTTTAACTTTTATTCTGGAGGTGGGGGGGTGCACAAAGAAGAAAACTGTAACTGACTTAATTGACTTCTTGAAGGAAAGGGCTCCACACACTAGCAAAAGACTGTTTTCTAGGTGTCCCAGAAGACTTTAAGGATTTAAACCATGTAAATCTAACAACTTTACCTCTCAATCTGAGACAGGAATTTTGTTTCAAATATGCCTCTTTTCCTGAGTGATTCCGAAATGTGTCCTCTGAACAGCAGCCCTTGTTTGGTTAAGTCAATCAAAATTTGCCTTACTATTTCACCTAGGTACATTCCACTGGTCATTTTTTCATACCTGTTGGGTCAAAAGAGGAATAAAAATGTTCATTTAAAGAGATGGCTCTGTTTAGCTTGAGTGGTATGTACATGCCCTGTGAACTCCAAAAAAGCAGCCCAAGCTTGCAGAGCAATAGTCATTGAACTCCATCTTTCAATCACCAAAAATCTGTTGCAGTGACTTCAAGTGCAAACATTAATTATGATATATTTACCTGTGCCAAATGGTAACAGAAGTAGAAAAAAACTCTTGCAATATTAAGCAGAATATAGTGTTAAAGCCAAAGTCCACACTGAAGTGAAACTCTTCCCTGTCCCCCCATGCATTCACCAGTGAGTCACACCTAACCAATACTGTCTTTACCCAACAAAGAACAGTCACGTTCAGCTTATCCTCTTGCTTGAGTTGTATTCTACCTTTGAAAAATCACCCTAAGAGGAGGAACAAAGCACAGCCTAGACTTTGCAGGGAAATCTTAAAAGCTGCACTGTTTGGTAACTGCTTCAAGATGAAAACAGTGCTGTGGTAACAATGTACATCTTCGTTTTTTCCTTTGGGGGTTTGTTGTTTTTTTGGTATCTAGCTTACTTACCAAGCAACAACAAAAAAAAATGCAATATTAAAATTTCCTTCCTGATTATTCATTCATTAAGCACGTTTTAAAAAGCAGCCAGTGTCTCTCAAAGACTGACTTCATCAGGCTCTTGGCATCAGGACCATCACATTTACCTCTGTTTCCCTGGGTTTAGTGAGCCTTCATCTACTTCTTTATCATATTTTGTCCTGATGTTGTCAATACAGCCATTGTCACCAAATGCTCCCCATTCTGTATTAATACACATTTTTCCTTCATTCCCTTCCACTATTTCTATGTTTTTCATGTCCTCCATGTAGCAAACATTGCTGCCTGTTCCTAGAAGGAAAGAAATAACAAGACTTCAGCTGGAAAAGTGAAGCAGCACCAGGAACTCATAGAAGATGACTGCAGTGTTCATCTTAAAGTTCTCTTTGCCATAGCTCAAATTTCAAGGTCACTTCCAACACAGGCCATTCTATGATTCTATGCTTAGATATATTTCTGGGTCAAAACTTGGAGGAACCTATTGGGGGAACCATCTAAAAAGCCCAACAAGAATTCATTCAGATTTTTAAAAATATTTGCTTGTTCCATGGTCTGTAACCTGGCCACACAGTAAATATGAATACGCTTTCCGAAACAAGAATTCATGCTCTTATCTGCTTATATCCTTTTACCCTGCATACACTTGCTAGGCACCATCAGAGATACGATCAAAAGTCCAACAGGTCCAGGAACTTACCTGCTACAGATGTTGTTAAGTTTCCTTCTGAATACCA
>NW_008246060.1:926994-945077 GCF_000691975.1 Corvus brachyrhynchos
AATACCACACAAATCTGCCAAGAACCCCAAGCAACTAGTAACACCATATATCAAACTCAAATAAAAGATGCTGGTTTACAGATTCCAAAGCCCAGCATTACATAGGTGCTTTCTTCTCACAGTGGTCACCTGGCCACCACTGTACCTGCAATAAGGCCAATCTCACAGTTTGGATCCTCATATCCGCAAGTCATCATGGTCCCAACAGTGTCATTCACCACTGCTACAATGTCCAAGTCAAACTCCTAAAACACAAGTCACGATCAGTAGTGGAATGCCAGAGGAAGAGTGAGGGTGCATTAAGTACACCAAAATGAGCAGAAAAAAATAGCTCACATTTCTTCTTTTGATGGCCTCTCTCAGCATATCAACAACATCTTCCCCCTCACAGTCTGTTGCCTTGAATCCTTTTGTCCATCCCACAAGTGTTCCCTGAAACAGAAGAGAAAGAAAGTCATAAGTGAAGAAAAAGAGCAGACTGTACATTGCAAGCATCAGCTTTTTCTTGCCTCCCACCCCAATGTTTTGGGGTTTTTTTTCCAAATAATGTATTTCCCTGGATAGGTTACTGAGAGTGACTAGTGCAGGCTGTGCACATGTATCTTTGTTACCCAGCTGCTGATGGTAGTGACTCCAGGTTTACTCAGCTATTTATCAAGGCACTGCACTCAGTGCCTTCTAAAAATCATTTGGAAAACCTCATCTCATGTCTTGTGCACACAGCCATTGTATTACCTGTGAGGGAAAGACTGCAAAAAATACTTTTGCCATAAATTATTAAACACCCATCAAACATTAATGAACATCTACTGTTAATTTTTCGGTCGTTTACTGAAGGACATTTCACAACTTCAGGCAACACTAATTTGTTTCTTTTCAGACAACAACCTGGCCTGACAGAAGTTGATTTCCAGGTTACCTGAAGTAATTAGCCTTACACTTCCTAAGTGGCTCTGGACTGTGTGTCCAAATAAGAAAAAAAGAAAAAAAAAAAATAGATGGCAACTGGGAGAAAAAGCTGCTACTGAGAAACACCCTCAAGTTCTAACAACAATAAAAGACCAAACACACAGAGCAACATATTATGACCCTGACATGTGTGTCTCACTCAGTTTGCCTTCAATACTGTGGAATTTGCTTCCTAATCATTTGTCAAGACCTAAATGCTATGCTGTAGGTTGAGAAGGCATATGAATTAATGTCTCCACAAAAGGCTAAGTCCTATTGCTACTCTCTCAGCTGAGCTGAAAACTGAGACAGGGCAGACTAGCTTCCAGGCTTAGAAGCTATTGTAAAACCCACCAGGACATAAAAACATGCAATAAAATAGCAGTCTCTTATTTCCCCAATATCCTACACATTTGACTGGAACTAAGCAGTACAACATCCCCTGCCCCTCTCGGAAATTAATAAAAATAATCTTTTCTTACATAAGATCTGAAAAGATAAAAGATAAGGTATCTGTCAAAAATCCAACTCTTCCAAGCTGGACAAGAAAACCCAGGTCTATCCACTGACACTCAACAAAAATAAGCTAATGTAGTGCGGAAGTTAAAACAGTCAGAGCTGTGCAGCACAGCTTGGAAAACAACCTGGGACTGTAGCTGAGCAAGCAGAAGGAGCCATTTATTATCCCTTGCCACTGAAGAGTTAAGGCAGCCAGTAAGATTCCTGGGTTATTAAAAATATGCAGTTCATTTTGCTGTCATGAGGGCTTAGCTTTATAAAACAAAAGCAAGTCATGTCCACCACTTACCACAGACAAGAAGTGAAAATTCAGATTCCCATAGGCAGATGGATAACATAGGATGATAACTTTCTCGTGAAACACAACTAATTTGCAAAATAAAGTAATAACATTCTCCAAACCAACAAGTCACCCTTGCCCAAAATGATATGATTTACCAAGCAGATGCAGAGCTGCCATTTGACCCATTTTGTGCTGCAGTTCTTACCTTGTCAATGCTGGCTTGCCTGCAGGGGAAAGAGAAGGTGAAGCCCAGAGGAAGCCGAGCACCTTTAATCCCCATATACTCCAGAAAGTCTGCTATGCACTGGACAATATGGTCAAAGAGCTGGAGGGAAAGGAAAAGTATATAAATCTCACAACTAATCCCATACAATGGGCCTTGGCTGGATCGGTTAAACAGTCACTTAAGATTACCTCTTCTCCTGTTCCTTGCATGATCTCCAAAGGAATGGCAAAAATTTTGTTATACATTTGCACTGATCTTCTTCTCCCACTTTTGATTTTGACCAGCAGAACCCTGAAATTTGTGCCACCAAGATCAAGGGCAAGGAACTTTCCTTTCTCTGAAGGAAAAGAAAGGTATTTCATTTTGGTGCTTCTCATAGCACATTTGCCAGTTAGAATGACATACCAATGATAGCACACTGCTCCCTACGGCATTTATCCCATCAAGTCTTTTAGCATGGGGCTGAAGATAACAGATAACATAGCAGGAAGCACCGGTTTGACAACATAAATCCCCCTGGCATTTGCCAGGTTAATTAGCATATTCCCTCTCCCCAGAAAACAGACAAACAGCTTTCCTGAACCACCTTCAAGTGATCAGGAACTAACTTCACCTGTTCCATCTGGTGTCCCACAGACGTACGTCGGCAGCATCTTCACTGTGGCATTGGCTTGTGTCTCTCTCTTCAGCCCGTACTCCAGCTCAGCCCTCATTTTGTCCATAACTTCTCTGAGGATGCCCAGGGGCAGCAGGAAAGGTGCAAGCGTGGCATCAATGCACTGGCGCTGGGCGGCCAGTCTGTGTGCCACCGCCGTGACCAGGGCAGCCCCCCTGCCGCTGCCGCTCACTGACAGCAGGAACCGCACATCACAGGTGGGCACCAGCCTTCTCACCACCTTGTGCAGACGTTTGGCATATCTAGCAGGGACAGAGATTTGCTTTAGGCTCTCACAGGCCTTTTGGGCATGGTTTACTTCATCTCTGCCTGGAATCAGACCTTCAACCAGTTTGGGAGAATAGTTGGAGAAAGTTCCCGGTTTGGGAAAGCACGTGTTCAAAAACAGGGAGGTAGTGGAGGAAGGGAGAAAGAAAGAAAGAAAAGAAAAAATGTGCAGTGAACTGCAAATGTCCTGGAGACCCAGGAGTCACTTGAGAAATCAACTGCATTTCCCCAGACACTGTTATCCCAGGTATCATGTTCTTCCCACCCCACCCCAAATTCTAAAGCTCCTGGGACAGCTTTGCAATAACTAATCCAGTTAGATGTCACCCCAAAGCTGAAGCAAAACTGGCAGTTCTCTGAAAAGCCACACACACATGCAAATGGAGACTCTTGGCAACATCAATATGCAGCCAGCAATTATCAAATCCTCTCTAGTTACTTACTGGGGGTGGGTTTTATAGAGTCCCCCATCAATCCCAACAGTGGTTCGCATCCTCAGCAGCTTTTTATTCTCCCTGAGCCGGGTCAGGATAGCTGCCAAGGCAGCAGCACAGAGGTTGGCTGAGCGGAAGGAAACGATAGTGCAGACATGCTGAACAGCAACACAGTCCTCCTCAGAGGGAAACAGGTTCAGCTCTGTAAGGATCTCTTTTGTGTTGCTCAGACCTTCCTTGTACCTAACCCCAAAACAAAAGAATACATCACCAAATGCAAAGGCAACACATAAATCAATACCTTGGCTTAAAAAGAAATGAGAGGAGACCAGGACACAACCTATCAGGCAGTATCATGATTGGTTCCCATAAACCAGTAATGTCTTTTCCACAGTATTCCCAAAAGTACCCAGGGAGGAGAGTCTGCTTCCTGGGATTCAGCACTTGGTGAGACCAATTGGCTGTTCAAGAAGAGAATGGGATAAAATAGTCCATACAAGCAGAGCACATGAATAGATGTACAGCTTCACTCAATACAACAAAGAAAATAATTCCTGGACTGACAGTGAGGATCAGGATTCCTCTCAAAACACCAGAATCCAAGTTTTCCATGCAGTCATCCATTAGCTAATCTAGAATCTGTACTACATCTCCACAGCCCCAGTATTCCCACATCAGAGAGGCTGAAAACTGCAGCAATCATCCCACACACAGGTCTCCAGAGAGGTTATTTAAACAACCTGCATCTGTGATGTTTAGCAATATATTTGCTACTGTGGTACTTTGCTAAAACTATCTTACACCAATTCCCACTTACGGAAAGGTCAACTTTTCTCCTAGCCAAAAGCAAAATCAAGCTGTACCCTTCAGGATTGTTCCCAGCACTCACAGATTATACCTACACATTCATTATCAGTGCTGTGCTTGTGACAGACTGACTTTGAGAGTGGCTACTCTCAAACACAGTATTACAGGTTCTTACTTTTCCATTGCAGACACGTGTTTCATTTCAATCTTGCCCTTAGTAAGCAGAGCTGTTGACACTTTCCCATTGAAGAGCAGACCTTCCTTTGTCATTTTTAGGAGAATGAGTCTTACAAGTTCCCCCAAATACAGGCTGCTGATCATCTTCTCAAACCTGGAATGGAGCACAGGAAGGATTACAGGTTGTTCACCTATTTTTAACAACACATGAGCAACTGTAGCAGCAATCCCCTGGCCTGAAGCAGGGAGGTGTGAAAGGTACCCACCCTTCCTAGAAGGGAAAGATCTGGCTAAGACAGAACCAGGATCATGCCATCTCAGGTTCACTTAAGCCAATTCCTGTTTCAAAGGGGCTCTTGGCATACACTGGAAAAGCACTCTGGGAACTCGGACTGCAAGTCAGTCAGGGAATCACTTACAATTGTTTTCCAGGATTGAGAGATCCCAGATCCAGCTCCCGATCAAACTCCGTGCGGAGGTCATCCAAAGCACCATCATCTCCAAAGGCCCCCCACTCTGTGTTAATGCACATCCTCCCTTCATCCCCTTCCACCAGGTCAATGTGCCTCATCTCCTCCATGTAGCATGCGTTGGTGCCAGTCCCTGTGGGTATTGGATAAACTACTGTTTGTTCTAGGTGTGCTCTTTGTTTAACTCCACATGTTTGGGAATAAGTCAGTATATTGACTTTGGAAGAAAATACAAACACATAACCCTGTGGCATAGGATGCTAATATAGGCCACCTGCACCTGTGAAATCATCATTTCACAATGAATGAAAAAACCCTGAAATTATTCTAAGGCTTGTCTTGTTTAAAAATAGTTTTTCCTTTTTCAAATGTACTTCTATGTGCCTAATAAAAGCCACCATGGTGCATGAAATGGACAAACTGTGGAAAGCATAGCTGGTACTAACTACCAGACATGAGGGGAATTCAGCCTTCTCTGGACAGACACAGTAATTTTCTATACGGTCAGCAGAAAAGTTTAGTATGCTGGTCACAACTGAGCCCAGACAAAATGGGGACTGTGGTATTTGATGGCAATGTGATCAGCATAAAAACAGCTGCTTTAGAGAAGGCAGCCAGGCTTGAAAATCCAATCATTGTTTTTTCCATTTTCTTTCTGCTCTTTCCTGTATTGTGAAACTCTCTCCTACTCCAGATTTGTAGTAATTCAACAAATGAGAGGGAAAAAAACCCTTCATGGTGAACAGAAAAAATTACCAATTATGAGCCCAACTTCACAGTGCTGGTCATCATATCCACAAGTCATCATGGTTCCCACGGTGTCATTGACCAGTGCCAAAACATCAACATCTACGTCCTAATAGCATAAAGATGAGTGATTAACACGGACAAAAGCTTAGAAAGCCTCCTGTGTGATAAAGCACTGGCATGCAGACATACTCCCCAGGTTGCATTTTGAAGGCCTCATTCAGGAAAACTCTTTGATTGAAACACACTACTTCCTTTTACAACACTCTTCCCACAACCCTGTAAAGTTACAAGTATCTCTGAATTCTCAAGTGTTTCACCAGCCTCTTTGCTTGAAGGATTTGTTTTTCCCAAATACCACCTCATTTGCCAGAAAAATGACGTGATATTGGTGTGAATGTTGTGATACTGTGCTTACGGACTGTGTGAAAGGATAACATCCTACCACCTGAGCAGATCCCACCAAATAGGACAGAACATAAATGCAGCTATGGCTGTGCAGCAACACCACACTCAAGCAGAAAGTCCTTCCATCAAGGCTGTGCAGTTTTCCCTTCACATTTCTCAAAGGACTGTTGTAACTCAGATGCCAATGCTAGGAGGAGGCCACACTTCACCCATGAAGCCCCAGATCTTTCGTTACCAATAACTACAAGACTGATGCAGATAAAGAAGTGAACCAAAATCAAGGCTGGATTTTTACCACGTGAGAAAACAGAAGAATTTCCTCTTTACTATGAATTCATCAAGATATGGAAAGATGCCTTGTATTTCTTAGCTGTTGTTACCAATAGCACCAAACATGAAAAGCAAGGCTTTCCAAAGTATTAAAACACAGTGTTATTCAAAGGCTATATGCTAGTTCAAGGGCAGATTTAATCATGTCTTACTGCTGACCTTAAAAATTACAATCACTCTGTTCCACAGACTGAAGTGGACAGGCAAACCCTGATAGAGTCAGGTGTGCCAATTTGAGATGACAGTTGCCCCCTACCAAACTTCATCCCACAAGCCAGGCTGTGAAACACAGTATGTGAAACTATTGAGTGTTTCATGTCTCACTCAGTAGGTTCACAAGAGATTCCCTTGGGCTGAGACAGTGGGGCCATACTGGTATGCTGTCACAGCCAGCCTGGGTTACCAGTGTGCAGATGCCCTTGCTGTTACTGGGGAAGCCTGAGTTACAGCTGCGAGAGAGATTCAGATCCACCAGATGTACAGCCATGCTGAACACTTGCTACTGACCATCCCTTAAGGATGTCTGACAGCTCTCAAAAGAACCCACACAAGAAGAGCTGATTTCCCAGGAGGATATTCTGAGGCCACTCAGGTTCAGCTCCTGCAGGTACGAAACTTGCCTTATGCTTCTGGAGGGCCTTGCGCAGAGAGCTGACCACATCTGTGTCCTGAACTCCTCGGACCTTGAAGTGTTTTGTCCACGCAAGAAGAACCCCCTGAAAAGTAACAGTGCAGTGGCCCGAAAGCACACAAACTTTAGCATACAAACCACAAAGCCCGCCAAGACTAAAGTGTGTGGAGAAGTCCACTATGTCTCTCCACACATTAAAACTGAGCCAAAATCAGTCAGAGCAGAACATCTTACCTTGGGGCACCTGTAAGTACCAACACAACCAAACAGGTACAGTCAAAGACACAATCCTGCAAATGCTTCTCCCTGTGCTTCATTTAAAGCACATGTGGCTTTCCTGATGCTCATCACAATCTAATAGCATTAAGCAAAAAGCATTCGCAGGACTGGGACCCAGAGCACAAACTCTTAGAAATAAGAGAGGCTAGAATGAGAGAACACAAAATAATTGCAACCAGCCCTTTGTTTCCCCAAGAGGTGTCTCAAACAGCTCTGCTACAGGTATTTCCTATCCAGAATCAACTGTAAATAAAAAAAATTGAGAGTGATTAAAAAAGTAAAGACGCTGCAAGACACAAAAGTACATATCTATTTCTAACAGTGTTAATACCGGGGCACGTGGTTCCTATGGAATTGGGTGCTGATTAAGCAATGTAATAGCTTTAGCTTAAATATCATGGTGCCTTGAGATGAGCAATGAATGGTTAAATGGTAGTCAAGTCTAGTTAGATGCTAATGGTCATCTATGCCTTCTTCAGAGAGCTACGTAAACATGACCCCACATAAAAGCCACAGGGTAACACTCCCATTCAACAGCTTCTCCAGATTCTGCAAGGAGCTCAGCTTGACAAGAGTATTTCTTTATGCATCTTACCTCTTCCAATTTGGTCTGTTTGCATGGAAAAGAAAATGTAAAGCCAAGAGGTAACTTCTTATGCTTCAGGTTTTTGGTTTCCATGAAGTCTAACAGACAGTCAGCAACATAATCAAAGAGCTGCACAAAAGGAGAGGACAGTTGGGCTGTGTCCTGCAGGCAGGTGCTCCAGCACAGCACCACCACAGCAGTGCCCTACCTCGGCTCCGTTCCCCTGTATGACCTCCTTGGGTGTGGGGTAAAACTTGCTCTCCAGCTGGCTGCTCTGCTTCCCATCATCAAACACCTTCACCTGGTGGGCACGAAACTGGGAGCCACCCAGGTCAACAGCAAGGAAGTCACCCTTCTCTGCAACACAAGTGGGCAACCATCACTGGGGATGGCCACGAAGTGTGGCTCAGATGCCATGCTGAAGGCCACAGCCACAGACTCTCCTGCCCCGTCATGGCAGATCCTTATCCTATGGGCCTGGGTGCATCAGAAAGACTGAGAGTTGGAAACCCTAAGCAAGGCTATCAGGTCTCTCCTGTTAGCTTGGTATGTAATAGCTAATTTAATTTTTATTTGGCAGTTTGTCCAACCCTTCTCCTTCCACAGCAGCATATTTTCAAGCTGCAAAGGTTTGTCCAACCCTGCTCCTTCCACAGCAGCATATTTTCAAGCTGCAAAAGGATGAGCTTTTCCACAATAAAGGCCCAAAGCAACTGCAAAGCCAGGGGCTGCAAAACTGTCACCTGAAATGTGGGAGCAATAAAGGCCCAAAGCAACTGCAAAGCCAACCAGAGTACACAGGGGCTGCAAAACTGTCACCTGAAATGTGGGAGAATCAGAATGTTACCTGTAGCCAGTAAAGGACGCAGGATTTGCAGGCATATGTTAAGACTCAGCTCTAGTGCAGAAGTCAACTTCCAAGTGGGGCAAAAATAATTTGCTACCTAAAGTCAACCAACACAATCCTTTTCAAATGCCTTTTGGTGTTTCTGTAAAAGTACCATTTTGTTTCACAGGCTTGCTCAAACACATACTTCTCCAGCAGCAGCCTCAGATGGAAGGACAGTTTGGCCTTACTGCTACAATAAAACAACTGTTTATCCCACACACAGGAAAAGGCCCTTCCCAAAAGGAAAACACAATGGTATGTGCCCAGCCTTGCATGATCTTTGTTCCACAGTCCAAACACCTGATTAAATTTTATCAAATCTGGTCCTGAAAGGGAAGGAAGAAGGAAATTCTACCTGTAATATCATGGTCAGCTATTAAAGGTGAGGAGGCAGATTGGGTTACTCAGTAAACTGTGACCTTAGTGAGACCATTAATCCCTAAACAACGAAAACCTGATAATGCTCCATGTGAGACATTTCAGGCAGCAACACTGAGGGCACCAAAAAAATCTTAAAGTTGAATGCTCTTGCAAATGGGGAATAACCATCCAAGTCTGAGCTGTTTAAACCTGCTGGAAGTTTTGTCTTGAAGCAAAAAAACCAACAAGGATTTTTCAAGAGAGCAAAAATAGAAAAATCAATGTGATACTTAGAGTAGGCAGCGTGTCAATAAGATACAGCCCAGCTTGATGCTGCAGCATGTCCTTGACACATTGGAATGGCCACGCAGGCCAGGAGAACACTGTCCAACCTTGGCCTTGAGGAACAGGAACTCTTGCAACAGTGATGACACTACGTGAAATTTTCCAAGTCTGCTGGCCTCAGGGGCCCCCTGCTGTTTCAGGACAGCATCAGAGACATGTGAGACCTCAGGACCAGTGACTGTCACAGAGATTGCAAGGGTTAAGAAAGTACTTCTTTCTCTATGACAAAGGTAGCAGCAAAGGAAGAGTGCCCCCTTCCATCCAGGCAGCTTGTGTATAATTTCTCTCAGACATGCCTCATTTCAAGAGACTTACCTTCAAATACCTTCTTTATGCCATTAAAGCTGTTATTCCTCATTTAACTGCAGGGAAATTACCTTCAGAAGGAATAAAGTCACATGGAAATAAGGTACAAAGCTAACATTACATTTTTCTGCACAGCTAGTTTACACGGAGTCCTGACCTAGGCCACACACAGAATCCTGCAAAAATTTACTTGATTAAACCTGGGAAAAATGTAATTTTCTGTCAGCCTGCACTGCCAGGAGCCAGCTGAGGTGTTACTTTGGATGTGCATACTTCTCCAAACAAGATGGGCTTTTACTTCCTATCTCGCATCACATCCTCCCAGACGACACTACTGCACTTTCTCCCTCTCTGTTCAAGTCTCAGGTGAAGGAGAGCAGACAGTTTCCTGGCAGATCCCACCCAGAAGCAGATCTTCCCAATGCAGAAGGCAAGAAAGGGCAGAAGGGATCGCTTTTTGAGGAATTAGAAAAAGCAGTGCAGAGTTTGGGGATCACAGCTCTGAGGATGCCACGTTGCTGTCACTTGGCAATTTGAGGGGTTTCACTGCAGCATCCTGCCCTCCCTGTAGCTCCAAGAAGGCCAGGCCACACATCCCACAGCCTCAGTACACTGCAGTGCAGGCTCTGAGCTGTAGAGGCTGCCCTTGCCGTGTCCAGCCACAGCTCCAACAGCAAGGCCTGCACTAGGAACAGGTGGGAGAGGCTGTTCCTGAGCACTTACTAGGTCCTTTCCCCAAACAAGCAGCACTAGGTCAAAATCCACCCAGTGCAAGGAAAAAAACTCTCTGCCAGCATTTTCCCAGGCTCAATATACACACCTGCTTTCTCAATGAGATAGGCAGTAACCCAGAGTCACTGGGTGCCCTGTGTCTCTGCTGTGCTATCCTGGAGTATTGGCAGCAACTCATCTTGCTACAGCAGCCGTGCTGTGCTGGAGCAGGGCGACTCACCTGAGCCGTCGGGCAGCGAGCGCACGAACGACGGCAGCATTTTCACTGTTGCCGTGGGGTTCGTGTCTCTGCCCAGGCCCTTCATCATCTCGGCCTGGAATCGAGCCATCACATCCAGCAAGACATCGTCGGAGAGGCGCATGTGGTACAGGTACCTGTCAACCTGCAAAGATGGAAGGTGTTACTCAGAGGCATGCAGGCCCCTTAGTGCTCAGCAGCGACTGATTGTTCATTTCATTTTTGACCTCAGCACCTAAGTTTTCATGACTGCCAGTGCAAGCAAGCTCCAGGTCATCATCAGGACAGTCACTCTTCTAAAAACTTTGTTTTGAAAATGTTTAATGTAGCCCTGGTGAATTACTGCCCAAAAGTTGGCCATCTTTTCTGATGGCTCAGTAACTTGACAATCTACGTAAGCCCATGAGATTGCTTGAGAGCCTGACAAGCTGTTTTCACACCGTCCACTCCTCCTACAGATGTAATGAACTAGAACTACAAAGTATCTCAATCTCATGAGAATTTGACCTCTCTGAGGCAGATCCAGAAAATGCCATCAGTACCCAAGCGTGTCAGCCACAACCTGAAAACATCCATTCAGCTACTGCTTCACTCCATGGACAATTAACTTTGTTGGCATGCCAGGCTAGAACGCAAAGCCTTTTTCTCACTCCAGCTCTGCTCTCCATTCTCTTGTGATTCTAGGATTACATCTAAAACACATTTTTGGGTGCAATCAATACCCTTTGTTAAAGGTCTGTAACTCACGGAATACATCAAAATAGAAGCCAGTCGAATATAAAGGAATTCAAAAGTATCTATGAAGCAGCTCATTTAGATAAACTGGCAGAGAAGCTAATCAGTGTTTTATATACAGCTTCATCAGGGCAAAGTGATAGGTTTTTTCCTTGAGGACCACGCGCTTCTGGACTGACACGTACCTGCAGGGCTATAACTAGGGTGGCCTAGAAACTACATAGCTGGGTACAACAAAGGATTAACACAGGAAAATAAGAATCTGTCCACATCCAGAAGCTTTTCCACTGGGGAGCCAGATTTTGGTGCTGTATGAACATGATACAGGCATAATAATTGTGTGCTCCAAATAGCTGGATGTCACCTGAAGGGTAATTCGTGTTCACATCCCACTCCCCACCACATGAGACTCTGGGCCAGAGGAGGTGGGCAGGGGAGAGAGGTGAGACAGCTTCCAATGCTTTGCTACTACAGACACTCAGCTCTTGCACCACAGGATATGTTGTTACAGTGCTTTATCTGTTGAGAGCATTTCATCAGTCCAATTTACATAGGGAGGTCTGGAAGGTTAGAAGGACACAAACCAAGTCCCACCAGCACTAAGGCAGGATTTAAAAGGCTGCATTGTCTAAACAGAGGGCAATGCAGGTTGTAGATAAATTGGTCTCTGCCACAGTTTGGACTGGCCACCTATTTCAATGAGGCACAAAGTTAGTTACCTATTTACAGTCCCATTTTAAACTGATGGTCAGCAATGACCCACCTGAAAGAGCCAGGACCCTGAAAGTCACTCCAGCACTTACATAACACACACAGAGGAGCAAGTGTTAAACTAGAAGATACAATTGTCCTAGAGCAGCAGCTGCCTTTGGATACAGCTGTGCCTTGAAAAGGCCATTATTCAGATTTGTCTTCGTAGCCCTCATTTACACAGGTACTTGATTTTCTCCAAGGGTTTTTGAGGCCCCACCACTGCATAGGATCCATCATCTCAGCCCACGCACCCGTGGTGCAGATCTATGCACCAGTACTGCTTTTTTGGAGAAAATACAATGATGGGAGACATACAGCACTCATGCACTCTGACACAGACCCAAATAGCCTTGTGACAGAAAACCCTGTGGGGAAAAAAACCCTCAAGAATAATAAAAATTACTATGACTGTTTGCAGAGAACATGCACTAGCTCCCTGCTGCCCACAGACATTGCATTCCCCACCCTGTTTACCTACAACCACAGGAGCAGACAGTCCTCTCCAAGGAATTAGATACGGCAGAGCCCAGGAAAGCCTGCTGGCTCTCCAGCCTGACTTACAACCAGAGCAAGGCCCTGCTCACATAGCCATTTACTTGTCAACACAGGAATGGCCAGGCTGTGCTAAACCAAACTTGTTGCCTCCCTACCATGGCACCGGAACAGTGCCTTGCCTCATTTATGGAAATAGCACTGTTTTCCTGGCAGCCAGGCTCTTGGTTTTGCCACCACAGAGTAAATAAGCCTGGGGAGGTAGAGGTGGGAAGACATTCCTTCTTTCTAATTAGGGACAAATCAGTTCTGTTCTGTACAGCCTACCCTAGGCTCCTTAAAAGAGAAGTCTGAGAAGCATGTGGTTTCTTGCCTTCAGGAAGGGCTAGTTTGCACCTAGCAGAAAGACTTCGATATTTTTAATGGCTTTGTCAGAATTCCTCTGCCCCCTTGTCTCCATTGTCCTCACTCAACTACAAGCTGGATGTTTCTCTGAAAAGCCCAATACACCCGAGCACTGCTCCACAAGGTCTCTCTCTTTCTTAGTAAAAAGAAAGAAGAAATAGTACTGTCTAGATGTGAGATCAGCTCCTCACACAGGGGAGGGGCATCGAGGCCTTTTTCTGATCACATTAAATCCTAGGGGCAAAAGGGCTATGACTGAGTCAGAGACATCTGATTGTTGAGATACCAGTACCTCTCCTGGAATGCCTCTCTCCAAAATAGAATCAGTGGAAGAAACCCTCCTTGGAACAAGCCACGCCATGTTTTGGGCACAGAAAAGAGAACCCAGAATTGCTTAGTTTGCTGATGAGCTCAGTGATGCAAGTGGATCTATGCACCAGGACCCTGGATCTCCCACCATGCATCCACAGACAGCCCCACCTCCCACTGGTTGGAAAACCAGAGGACAGAGCCTGACAGCAATGGCCACCAGACTGCACTCAATGAAGACATCAGGAATACAGAGGGGCTGCAGGGGACATGCCGACAAACCAGAGGACCTCTGACCCATGAAGCTTACAGGTCTCACATGGTCTTATGACAGACATATGCCCAAAAACCCATTTCAGCATGGCCATGAAAGTAGATTAGGGAGGAGCAACCATTAGGCAGCTCACTCCCAGTACTGATAGCTTCCTATCTGAGCCATCCTGAGCTTTTCCAACTGTAATTAAAGTCACACCTATAAAGATCAGAGTGATTAGCCAGTTTTAGATAACCAGAGAGGAGGCACAGGCACACCAACACCAATTGGAAATCTCTCCCGGATCTCCGCAGACCCAGACCAAACACCACAGAGGTTTCTCCTATCCCTGCTATGTGACTGACTCCTGATTCCTACTCAGATTGAGAAATCCCATCATTCACACTACACTTGCAAAGCGACTCAGCAAGAGTCATCCTTTCTGTCCTCTGGGCTCTACTACACCATGCCAGATAAAGCTCAAGCAGTTTCCCTTGATGAAGAGAATTTGTTCCATTACCGGGAGAGCACTTTTAACAGTGCAGGAAAAACCACAAAACAGACCTGTTTTCATACTCGTCAGGTGGTTTAGGGTTTAAATACCTCTTACCCCATTTGGCTGAATGGTTTTAGTGGATAATGTCATTATATGGTCTGCATTACATACTGCAGACCCCTCCGTATCTGAGTAACACAGTTCTCAAAATAGCAATCAGTCAATGCTACATCTTACCTTTTTTATTTGATCCTCTTTTAGCTTTGTGAAGTGGAAAGCTAGCAAGTGGACAGCAAACATTTTCTTGAAGCAGATGGATGAGTCAGTAGTGACAGAGCTGCTGTGAATAACTCCAAAGCGACAGGTCTTTATTCACGGAGCTGGAGCTAGAGAAACTTCAGCAGAGGCATTTTCCCCAGTGTGGAATAGTGGAGTTCCTGGGAAATTGAGTCCAGAAATAAATCCATCCAGTGTGATCGGGTCAGTGATTAAACTTCTGCCTCTTTGTATCACACCCCCCCCCCCATCCCCAAAGTCCCTCCCTCCCCAGCTACACACTTCATTGTGCCAGAGCAGGCACCTGGAGAGCTGCCAAGCTGAAGAGGAGAAAAATCGATTTTGTTACTGCCCCACTTGGGAATTGTTACCACTTCTCAATGCAGTTGCTACGCAGCCTGCCCCGCTTCATTCCGGGGGCTGACAGGCTCCCACAACTGCTGCGTGCAGCAGAGTGCTGCCGGGAATCTGGAAAGTTAGAGGGTTTGAGGAGGTTTCTTCCCTCTGCTCAGTGCTCCCACTTGTGAGACAAGCTCTTCTGCATGAATTAACTTCACTCTAGTTCTGCACATTGCACCCTTATCTGCAGCTTTGTACCAATTAAGCTTCAGCTGTGCAAAAGAGCAAAGAGACACACAGACCCCTGCCCCCAGCTGGAATACCTCTTGTGCAATTCCCAGCAGAGAGGCTTTGGACTGATTCTTCTCCCTTCACCCAAAGTTTCAGACCAGTGAAGATCCTCAGTACTGCAAAACCCAGGGAGAGGACAGATTTACCTGGCAGGCAGCAGTGTGGGTATCAGACTGCCCCACTGGAAGGATGCCTTTAACTGGCAGCACAGAGCACCTACAGCAAGAGCAGCATCCTTACACCATCAGATTTTGACACAGCCTTTAACCATTACTCTCAAATTCATTCTGAATACACAAGTGTTTCCAGGATTTTGTCACTGTATCAAATGATACGGACTATGGAAACATCATCCAGAGAAAACAGTGAAATGCTGACACAAAGGAGAGAAAAAAAAATAAAAGGCATTCTCTTGGGGTAATCAGAGGCTCACTCTCAAACTACACCTACACACAGTGTGTTTGCCCCCAGTTACTGTTCACCTGAACTGAGCACAGTTACCGCAGACAATTGTCACCCTAAATTTTGCAGAGCAAGAGAACAATTAAAAATTATTTTGATAGATTGGAAAAATAGCAGGGGGAGAAGAGGAAAGGGGGAGGGGAATGCCAAGTAATGCGAGGAAACACAAAGAACTACTGAGCAGTAGAAAATTGTCTAGAGATCCAGAGAAAGGCAGAGGCAGCCTGTCAGTAGAAAGGATGTCTGGCTACAGTTCATAGCCTAGAGTGCACCCAACAATCTCATGCTATTGTAAAAAGAAAAAAGTACAACTCATCATGGTGGGCTGTATATACAGGAGTATAATCCACAGACACACAAACCAACACTCAATTCCATACTCAGCACCAGTCTCACAAAGAGGACTCTGAGCAGTCCTGTCAGCTATGGCACATCAAGAAGGCATGGATCAGAAGGAGTTTGCTCTGCTGAACATCAGGAGCAGTCCAGGTCACATTTTTTCAGCTTCTGATCACGAGGAAAGATTGAAAGAGCTGAGGGAGGGGAACTCCTTCTGCAAAGACAAATTATACAGAACTCTGCTAGGAAAGGTCTTTTTCTCTCCTCCTGCCCTGCATCAGGGATGAGCTCTGGACACTGGGAGATCCTGCCAGCTCTATTTATTCTTCATTATTCTAGAACAAGAGTAAAGCAGACAGAGTGGCTGAGCACTCCATAAATAGGACTTGTTCTAAAATTAGGCTTATGATCTTCGAGAGAAAGGGAGAAAAGAAAGAAGAAAATAAGCCACACTGCCAGCCACAAAGCACGGTTCACTTCTCCTCTATTCATCTTTTAATAACTGCTGTCTCGTTAAGTCAGACACTGACTCCCAAAGGGACTGTCTCTCTCCTCATTGTTTACCCATGCCATCCGAGTCACAACCCCTCTGGCCAGCAAAATTGAAAACATCACCTTTCAAGCTCCATCCCATTTTGATCCAGAGCTCATTGTGTCTGTAATACAGTAGATTTATTTTTCATTCTCTCCTTTCTTTCTCTGACGGATGCCACTGGAAAAAGGTCTCAAAGATCTAAATGTTCCTAAACTGGCAGCAGGCTCTGTGAAATACCTGACATGTCAGAATCACTGTGTAACTTGTTCACTCATCCCTGGTGCATCCCAGCTTCCGGCAGGCTGTTGTGCAAGAAAAGACAAGACATTATCTCATTTCCACACAGACAACAGTTCAGTGTACCAAGGGCCCAACACCCAGAAGTGTTACAGCCATTTAGTACATATCCTGGCCAGGACAGGGGAACTAATCCACTCCCAAGAGAACAGATCAGCTCCAACTGCATGCAGTTTGGAAGCTTGAGGCGATGTTGGTTTTCCCGATTTTTAGAGCTGCATCCAGTAATAGTTATTCACAAACCTTCCCTCCCCACTTTGCAAGGGCCAACAAAACTTCCAAATTCTAACACTCCTCTCTCTACTTTCTTCTCCTGCAGTTCTGCCTCCAAACCCCATCTTAAGGCACAATGGAGAATCCTGAAGAGTCTGGTGTTCATCTGCCTCCCACAGCCTTGCAGTCAAAGGCCTGCAGAGAAAAGGAGCTCATAGCTACAATGGGGAAGTGCACAAAAATGTCTTGAGTACATCAGCTACACGTGCTCTGGTTACCTCCAGAAAGAGGTACCGTATCAATATTTTATTGCAAGATAAAACTCATCTATCTTTGGTGAAGTATCAAAGGCAGTGGCAATACTGGCTGCTGAATTTGGTACCCAGGTTAACAAGGACACAGTGGACAAGGCTACTAGCAAGTCATCAGGCAAAATCCTTCTTCCTTATAGCTTATGATTCCAAGACCAACCCTTAGAACACATTCCCCCCTTCCCTGCAGTAGCACCTGGTTCATTCCCCATTATATTCCCACAAGTTCATCAAAGCTCAGAAGAGAAAGGGATCTCCGTATTCTTCCTGCATATGCCCCTCCTTGAGCAACATCAGGATATAAAGTAAGGCAGAACACCTGAAGGGACTAAATGGAAAAATCAGAAGAGATGGAAACAGCACAGACAGAACAGAGCACACTGGGCTTAAAAGACAGAAGGATTTTACCAAGCAGTGCTGTTACAATCAGCATTTTACACTTAAAGGACAGCAAATAAACAATTAATGAAAAACTTCCAAACATCTTTAATTTCAATGCCTGAAATTAATCTGGAAATCTGAACACCTGAAATAGTTTTGCAAATGTGATTCCCAGATCAAGTTGTTGCTCAAAAACAAAGCTTCAGCACAGCCCCACAAGGAAGGCTAAAAGTGGGTAGTTGGGGTAACTCTGCATCACACCAGTCCAGACTGTACCACATGGGACCAATTTGGCAGCCATTCTAATGGGAGTCAATGACAGCCACACCATTAGCTCCAAAGAAAAGAAAACTTTCATAAAGTCAGCCTGGAAACGCCTGAATAAACTTCAGAGCTTCTAAAACAGTTACTATGGAGTCACTATGGAAACAAGCAGAGTTAAGCAAAGCGCTAATCTCAGCAAAATACAAAAAAGAATGCTTATAGTCATTTAGCTTCTTTATTGCAAGGCTTGGTGCTGAAACACAAGGCTGGCTCA
>NW_008246060.1:945108-946532 GCF_000691975.1 Corvus brachyrhynchos
TTGCTCAAAAATATACTCTAGTACTCAGCTTACTGTATGATTAAAGGATAAATTCAACCTAACAGACTAGAAACAAAGCACAATAGCAGTGTGGGTCTCCTGCAACCCAACCTCACACACACCGGGCAGAGAAAACAGAGTTGTCCATGGTGGACAGCCAAGGTGGTTTCAAGTTGTCCCAGGGGTAAGTGGGACAATACATGTGGTCAAAATGTGCCTGCAGGCTTGAGCAACTTCAACTTCCCTTCCAGTGAGTACCAAGGAACAAGGAGGCAATTGATACCACTCCATCACACAACCCACATCACACAAGCTGTGTGAATAGTAGCAAATGCAACACATTTGTAAGGGTTAATGCAAGCTCGCTGCTGCTGTCCAGCAGGCCTCTGGGACAGCAAAGCTGAATTACTCATCCACGAAGCAGAAAATCCACAACACTCACATGGCCAGTGCCACACACGTAGAGCTGCTTGGTTTTTCTTGGGGGAGGAAAAAAAGATGTAGCTTTGCAGAGGAAGGGCCTAAAACTTTCTCTTCCCACCAGTACTGTACTGAAACCAGCAGGAGATCATGTGGACTAGAAACATTTACGCACTGCTTGCTTTTTAGTAAACAGTGAGGAAAGAGTACATTAACTACCTGAAAACAGCTGTAAAAACATTTTTCAAACTGCTGCATATTTGTTTCTGAACAGCAGCATAAAGGATTGATACCAGGAGAAAGAAAAGGGGATTCAGAGCAAACTTTCAGCCTGCAGAGAAACACAGTTGATCACTTCAGAAAGTCAGGTATTTGATAGTGAAACTCAACCTGGATTTTAAAGGTTTCCCAACATTAACACAAGCAGGATCTGTGCTCTTGTACACAGCCAACCCCAGATATATGGTTAGTGTAGCATTATTCTCATCAGGCAGCCCAGCAACAGGTCCCAGTGCTGAAATCCATTTCTGAAAACACACGGCAGTTTCAGCATCTGATTCCTTCTACTCTCCAGTATCCATACTGGGAGCTCAAAAGTACACCTTAAAGCTGCTCACATGAAAACCAAATCACACAGCATCAGTAATTACCACTTAGATTACAGAACTGAAATTTACTCAAAAATTCTTGTAGGCAGAATTCCATCATTCCCGACATATTATCACAAATGCTTTTCACCTCCTTCCACATTTTCACGGGACACAAAGGTTAGAGGCACATGATTCCTATCACCATTCTGAGCCAATTTTGTTCCAAGCTGTTCATTACTTGTTTGTGGTTTGTTAAACTCTGCCCTTTGGGAAGGGGTGGAATGAGTAGCTAATTCATTGCTAGTGAAATAACTGACATTTATTGATGATGAGAGGATATCTTGCAAGAAGACACCACATTCAAATTTTCACATAGCAGTAGATTATACACTTATGCTGAGCACCATGATTGAA
>NW_008246060.1:946543-952829 GCF_000691975.1 Corvus brachyrhynchos
GAGTCCATTTCTCTGAGTGCTTCACATTACTGGTCACAGGAGAAGTAAAATTATCAAGGAGCTGCACCAGTGTAAACATGAAATGCCAAAGAAGTTATTAAAATAGGATTTTATTTTATGAATAAAAACTAAACAGAATTAGGACATGGTTCTATTTTCTCTTTTTCCCTGTTTCCTTTGAACGATGCTGATCATCTCTTTTTGAACCAAAGCCGTATCTACCATTCCTGTGCTGATCCTGCCACTCACTCTCCAGCTGTCTCAGCATTTCCTGTGTCAGAAGTCCCTCCCGCAGCAATCTGTTGGCAAGAGATCCACGTCCATAGCTTTTCAGATCCTCCTGCCTGCTACCAAGCCGAGAGGGTCTCAAGTTCTTTGCTCTTCTCAGTCCTGCAGCCTCCACTGCAATGGACAGTGCCTCTGTGGAGGCTGCACCGTGACGGTCTGAAACTACCCTGGCATCCTTCTTAGTCCTTGAGAGAGGAAAGTCTTCCGACACAACTTCAGCTGTGCCAGGAGCAGCTGCAGACTGGGATGCTCGGATCAGCTTTGTGATGTTGCAGACACCAATCTGTATAATGTCATCTAGTTTTTTCTGAATATCCCTTACAAGGACAGCATCAGGGAACATATCCATGAAGCGGTAACTGAAGAGAGGCAAAAGAACACACAATTAAACCTTCTCACTGGGACAAAAATGGGATACATACTAAGTAAAAAAACCAAAAACGTTTATTACATGTTGCATGGGAAGGTCACTGTATTTTAATTTGCATTTCAGCTGCTCCAATCCAGGATCACCTTATTTCTACCTTTCTCTTTCTGTCAGTCACAAACTGCTCTCTGCAGAACTCACTCCCCTCAACATTGCTACACTTGCATTTGTCAAGATCCTCTAAAGGGCCAAAGGAGCCCATCCTGCACCACATACACACAGGCTTGAAGATACTGTGCTTCTAAGGACTGTAAGTCATAAACAGTAGGAAAACACCAAAAACCAGCTTTCAAGCACAAAGACAATACCTTAACCACAGATAGAGGTCAAAAACATCATGCACAGCTTCAAGGTGTACAAGTTCTTTGATGGTTTTTGGAGCAGCTAAGGGCCACTTGGTGTGCCGGCAGAGCCAGTCAAACGTCAGAGGCTCATTTCTACTGAACTGTCGTGCAAACTGAAAAACAAGCAAATTCAGTCAAGTCTGTCAATTAGTCAGGAAAGAAGAAATCCCCAAAGAGTTAAACTCCCCAGAGTCTGCATACAAAGAATACTCCAGAAAATACCTGCTTTGTTTTACACAACCCAAATGCCACACATTCTTTTACTTAATTACTCAACGCAGGAGTCACCTCTCCTTTCCAGGGCCTCATTAACACAATTTGTCCACGGACCATGCACAGAGTTAAGCAACAAAAGCACAGAGCTATCCAGAAAAGTTAACACTGAAGGCATTTGATTTCATTTAGCAAAGCAGATGGACTTTGTGTCCTTTTTTAATCCTCCTCCTCCTATTTGGTTAATTATCTTGTTTCAGGGTTGCCAGGGTTTAAAATATTAAATGTATTCCCTGGCTTAGGAAACACACTACCCACAACCCAAACAGATTAATCTGCACTAGAAATCTGCCCTTCTGAAACCCAGACACCTCAGCTCCTTAACTAACAGAAAAACAAATCAAATAAGATTTAAATCGAAAATTTTCAAGAGTACTGATGACTTGGAATAACTGCTTCCTAACTGGCTGATACTAAAGTGGGTTTTTTTGGGCAAGGAATGGGGCTTAAATTCACACAAGCATTCACAACAGCCTACCTCCCTCTAACACCACACAATGCCCCTCTGCATCTTCACTACTTGGAATCCAAATGCTCAGCATTTTCCTAATGAGGCACTTTTTTCAACTCTTCAATCAATCACTCATTTTTTAAAGATTATTAGCCATTTTTGAAAAGCAGGGTTCTAAGATTTGTGACATGAGGGCACCACATCAGTTTCATTTTTATACTATTTCATTAAAAAAGTTTAATGCAGTCTTTAAAAAGGGAACAATGGCAATACTGTCTAACAAAGTAACAGTCCCAAGTGACATTATTATTAACCCTGAAAAACTGAAACATCAGGTGAATACAAATTCCTCAAAATAATCACTCTGGGGGCACAGCAAAAAACAATTCATCCAGGCCTGAAAAGTAAAGTGACATAATTCTGAGAGCAACTTACAACTCTGTGTTTTCTGAGGTTTAAATTCTATGTAACTGTATTATAGCATCAGCAATCACCCTTAATCCCCACATTCTCTTCTTTTGTTGACAAGCTAACAGCTCGAAGGAGCAGTAACTTGGTTTTTAACAACTGCTTTCCAGAACACTGTACTGCAAAGCTTAGCAGTGCACAAGTGACTAGGGAACACAACTCTCATCTCTCCGAGCAGTTCAGAGCTCACATACAAGGACAAGCAGGAGGATTTCCTGAGGCAAACAGCAGAGGAGCTATCCAAACTTTAATTTACATCATTAGAACCAGTTCTCAGAAGTTAAAAGCTTTGGTCAATAAAAATAGTGAAGAATTCAATTAGGAAAAAAATACATGTCCAGCTATTTTATATATCTTACACTACCTGTGAGCACTTTAAGAATGCTCTCAAATGATCTGATGGCAAAACCCACAACAAATATAGCAACTAGATACAGTCTCAGTGCACCAAGACATGCTTGGTCCAAAATAAACACCATGGCTTTTTGAGGGGAAAAAAAATAGCTGACCTTCAACAAAGTGGTACACACAAAAGGCTCTTTTCTGTTCAAGGGTGCAGTGCAGAAGACATATCGTGATCGCAGATTTAGTGGAATGTGCTGAATCATATCTGCTAGAAATTTAAAGTCGTCAATATTGCAGACAAAGTACATCCCATCGACTTGTGAGAGGCTCACAAAAATATCCTGTGAAAATAAAACCAAATGTAAGAATGTTATTATAGGAGAGGGTTGCTAAACTTTTTATTACCAAACCAAAAAATTATTTAGAGTTTAAAAGGCTAGTTATACTGAAAGAACAGTTAAAAACCATCAAATTTGACCACAGTAATAAAAAGGTGTCCAGGGGAGTTCCCCCTGCTCTTTTAGCAGAATTTGCATTAAATTCTCCAACACAGGATCAGAGGAGAAGACGTAACACTCTACACTTTATTTAAACACTTTCAGTTAGTCTCCTAAATAACAAAGTTCTGGAAGGGTACATTTTAGTTACAAAGAACACCATCACAGGAACCAGTTACCACTATGTTTAGAAATTTCTCCAGTTTTGTCACTTAGCATGACCCAAAAAGCTAACCTTACAGCATAAAATTCAATAATTGAGCTATTTTTAGCTCAATGTCAGGATCAGAGCTATTTTAGGAAGAAAGAAAACGCAAGCTAAATACAGTATTCCAACAGAGGAGTTCAGAGAAAATATGAGACATACTCAAGGTTTGAAGAAACAGAAGATGCAGTGCACCCTGCAGGGGGAATTTTATGGGCCCCCGAAATTATTTCTCTAGTGTACATCTTTGAAGGATTTTTTAAAAACATCTTTAAAGAAATGCTGAGCTATTTAATTTTTAAAAATTAGTATTCAGAAGATCAAAAACAACACAAGGTTTGTATCTTAATATTTCTATGCTAGCCCAGAAACTGCTAATTTTAAAATTTTAATCATGTGCTGTTACCCTACCAGCCTAAGTCTTCCAGGAGATCTCCAGGTACAATCTTTTAGTTCAAGGTTAGAAATATACATTTTGCTAGGTAACAGCACATCAGCAGAGAACAAAAATGCACATTTAAAACGATGAAAGCTGCCAAGAATTTCTCCATGTACTAAAAGCTGTGATACTATTCTTTAAATACAGTATTAGAACCCTTAATTTCTATTTAAAATGTTTAGGTACATCCAAAAGAACTAGTATCTGTCTAAAGAGGAGATCAAACTGATCCCACAAAACCTGTTTTCTGAAAGTTACAAACATACTGTTTTACCACAAAATCCACAGAAGCAGGAAAAAAAAAATATCAGGTCGCTCTCAGATATGTGGAAATCTGGCACGACCAGCCTAGTTTCCCAGGGATTTTCAAACAATTTATTTAAATTTTGATCTCTAATATCTTCAGCCTCAGACCAAAATGTCTACATCTAAAATTCAGAATAGCTGGAATGAAAAAGCTGCTGCAGTCTTAAACAAGTGTAAAAATGACTGACACGTTTCAACAGCTTTCAAGTTTATTGCAACACAGAAAAGTTAAACATTCTAAACCTATCTGCAGTCACTGTGCAGTAGAGAGAAGAATCCAGCTGATAAAAAAATACACGCACGGCTGTCTGTCAGGTCTCCCAAGGGCAAGTTTGTACAAAAGCAGCAACTGTTAGTAATGCTCCATTTTTAAAGCAGAAGCTAATATTTTGATCATTCTTACAATTAAGTTGGATAAAGTGGCATCAGGAAGATGATAAGCAAACATTTCTATCTGCTCAGGAGTAGGATGTAGGCCAGCTGCCTAAATGGAAAATAAAGAAAAAAACTTCCATTAATTCTCAATATTGTTTTAAAGTTAATGCACCAGAAACAACATATTGAAAGACAAAATGCAAGAAACCAAAGCACCCTGCAGAGTCCAGTTTATTTAGCACACTTAGCTGAAACTTAAGAACTTTTGTGCTTGAGCTTTTAATTCTTAAAAGAGCAGATTCAATATAAAAGCAACACTGAAGTCTCCAAGTGGGACATACACCCAAAGTCACTCTGGCACAACACGACCCACTTTTATCACTAAATTGGAAACAGACAAAAGGGAAGATAATTTGGGATCAGAATATCATAAGCCAGCCCCAGAGCACGTCTGTACAAACTGGATACTGCAGCTCTCACCTTCACAGGGGGCACAGCCTCACTCAGAATTTCCTTCAGCTGCACGAGGTCATCACGATGCATTGTGGTGACTTCTCCCTGCTTGAAGGAGGAGCCAAAACGCCCAGCCCTGCCTGCGATCTGGAGAGCCTGGGAGGTGGTAATGGAGTCTATTTCCTTCTCTCCCTTCTCGTTGACAGTTGGCTTTACTATGGAGTTAAAAATTATTCTTCTTATACACCTGAAATATTTCAACAAAAACAAAAAGGAATCGTTTTTTTGCAAATTACTTCCAATACAAAGAATTAAAGCTTTTGCTTTTTTATAGGCTTTCTTCTCCTCTATAAATTGGAGTATCATAGATACTGCTTATGGACACAGCATATTCTAAAGGACAGGATAAGGCTGCTGGGTAGATGCAGGAGAATCATCACTCCTGCACACATCAATCATGTCCTATTAGGGTCCCAATCCATTCACCAACACCTGCCTCAGTAGTTTGTAGCAATGTGATTGCATGTCCGTCACCAATGAAATACATCTGAAACTGGGCTGAACTTGCTCTGTATTTCAGAAATACTAGAGAGTGGTAACTCTGACAACCTAGCACATTTGACTCCAGTTGATCCAGTAGGCCCTGTCATCCACTGCCAATTATCACACTGAATTAGTCCAAGGGAGTCATTTAGTTCTTGGAATCAGTTTTAAAATTAAAGCTTGGTTCTGCCTAACCAAATTGATCGCTACTTCAAAATTGAAATGTATGTACTGAGTTATCAAGACACAGCAGATATTTATATGAGTTAATCAGACTGGGGAGATAAAAAGCAAGGAAATTAATGTGGCCATCACATCCAAAGGAAAATAAAAGTACCATAACCTGCTGCAAGTACTTACAAATTGAGACCCATTCCAATTGCATCTGTAGCAACTAAAATTTTGCATGGATCATCAGGATCATTGAATTTCTTTGCCTGTTCAAGCTTTGTTCCTAAAACAGAACGACAGAACACTTTGCATAGCAAACTTCATACAAAATAAAGACAACGTGCCACTAAGTCCAATGTCATTATAATAGGCTGAGGAAAAAACCAAATAAATTGGTATTTTATTGGTATTTGGGTGCTGTTGGGGGGAGAGGGCAGGAGGGATTTAAATCATTCCCAGAGCTGTGGATAGATCTCATTTAATTATATCTATCTGAAGATCAAAATTAAGTACATAATAAAGGTCTAATCCCAAGATTAAAACACCAACCAATGAAAGCTGATTACTTTCTCTAGCTATACAGAGAAGCAAAACTAGGAAACTTGCACTGCTTTATTTTAAAATAAAGCAAGCAATACAATGGGTTTTTTCCTAAGAAAAGCAGCAAGAAACAGAACACACTCAGCTGTAAAAGCAGGAAT
>NW_008246060.1:952847-964060 GCF_000691975.1 Corvus brachyrhynchos
TGCTTTCCCGGGTGGCAGACTGCCATATATGACGGCACATTCTAATCCTCTGGCTTCAATCTGTCGGCTGATGGAGTAAATGTCATTCTTACTGAAACAGACAATGCAGTCCCCAGGACGGAGGTTATCCAAGGACTCTAAGGCATAATCCAGCACAGTCAGAGGAGTCAGTCTCTTGTAGTTTCGGACCTAGAATCAAAGTTGTCAAAGATTGTATTTTTCTAAACTCAAATTCCATCATATAGAGAATAACTACCAATACATCCTGTAAAGTCAGCAAACTTGAGAGAACCGTGCCCTCCTGGAAGATCAGAACTGTAAAGAAAGTCCCTAAACAGCTGTAGCAGCTGCAGCATCCCCTGAAGGGAACTCATCAAACCACTTATTTTCTTTCTGTAAAACAGTACCACCATTTGAGAAAGAAAGAACTTTGCAACATCTTTGCTTTACAGAAATTAAGAAACATTGTAACAAGACCTCCTGCAGGATAACTTTGAGCAGTGATACACTCAAAAGACCCTACATTTTTTCCCTGTTTTACAGCAGAACCTGATGCTCTGTTCATAGTTTCCCAGAATTACTTACTTCAACTTCCTCCCCTGTAGTGTACATGAGCTCTGTCACTAAGTCAATAGCAGCAGGTTCTCCACAAACATGGATTTCTTCTGCACAGAGGCCTGAACAAGGTCCAGTGAAATAAAAAGCAAAATGTTACTTGTTTATATACAACAGTAGCTTTAGCTAGCTCTTGAAGTATCCGAAAATTGTATTTTGGTTGCTAAACACAATGAGGACAGTATTTCACCTCCTTCAACGACCCAAACCAGCACCTAAAGCCTCTCCCAGAATACAGTATTTCCTCAGAGCTGCTCTTGTTCTCTTACCAGCAGATGATAATTCATTAGTGTGACAATCAGAGCAGCCAATACCTCATTGCACCCTCTCAGCCAAAACAAGAGGTGCCCTTAGCCACTGAACAAATGGAGCAAAGCTTTGAGTATGTTTCATTTACTACTCATGTTTTACTAACTCCCAAACTATAGCAGAACTGAGGAGTTTTGTTTTCTGCATGAATTTGCCTCTAATTCAGTCAGAACAGAAAAGGGAAAAACAGGAAGTAAAGGAAGTATGACAAATCTGCTGAACTTAGAATCAAAAGCAACGAAAGGAAGGGCGAGGAGGAATCAGATTCCAAACTTCTGTTCCAAATATGAGGAAAAATGCTTCCAAAATTCCTCTTAAAAAATTCTAAAATTACCAAAATAAGCATTCTTCTACGAATGTTAACAGATTCATGCAGCTCTATAAATGAGCCATTTGCAATTAACACTATAAAATATTTTAAATTGCCATTTTTAAGCAGTATCTCTACATAAGGCAGTCTCTTGAAAACTTGTGTTGTTTTCATTGAACAGAAAAGCATACTTCTTGGAAATAGTCAACGTAAAAGGACAGCACAACTTAGTAAAGACTCCGTATCATCCAAGGAAGGAAAAATAAAAGGCGCCTGAATAAAATTTTAAAACCCCATTTGTTAAGTAAAACACAACAGGTAGCCTGTCATGCAGACAAATCCTTTGAGGCAGGTATCTCTCTAACTTGGTGCGAGAAGACATGAAAAAAAAAAAAACCTTTTATTTTGCATCACATATTATAACCACTGATGACTATACTGACTGCTAAGCTTGAATTTCATGTGCCATTAAGCTAATTCATTGCCAACACAAACAAGCTTACCTAGAAGGGCTCTCGTCCAAGCCCAGCCTCTGGCAGGATCTCTGATCATCTGAATTTCATCAATCACAGCAACTTCATCTTAAAACAAAAAAGAAATATATGATGCACCAAGGAAGAGCATCTAGAACAGCAGCACAAGACATGAAGGAACTCACAGGTTTCCTAAAAAAGCTTGCTCAGACAAAGCTAATCCTCTATCACCAAAGAGCTATTCTGAGATGATCCAGGTTTCTTCAACTGCTCTATCATAGTTCAGAAATTGTTCAAGTAAGAGTGAAAAAAAAGACTTTTGACTCCAAGCAATAACACACATAACGATCCCCCAGATGGGACTGAAACAATTATGTGTACTTACAAGGTGTATTAGTGCTGCACATTTCAATGGTACAAGCAACATGAGGAGCCTGTCTGGCATCTTCATTGGCATACACACGCTCTTCTCCTGTCACCAGGTCACATGGCACATTCTAAAGGCATTCAGAAATCTCAGGTTAAGTTTCTTTAATATAAAAGAATCCCATTCCAAAGGGGACAAAATCAGTTCTTACAGTAGTTTCTAGGACAGTATAAGAGAAGCTATTCAGGAAGTAACTACTCAGCCTTGAGAGACTTGTGCCTTGTATTTAAGTCCTATCAGAGTGGAGGTTTAATGAAGAGGTGGTGTCTGTAATTAGATGCCTTCCCCTACTCCTGCAGGAGGTTACATATTCCCCTGAGCAGTTCAAAGCTGTCACCCCTGCCACAAAAGAACTGTTAGAAAAGTACAAGGGGCTCATAAAGCAAGGCCCAGCAGCGAAGGAGCCTTGCAAGCTCCAGCTCCTTTGACAATTGACCTGCTGCCAGCCTCATCTGCTGCCTTATACTCACAGAGCAAGAGCTCATGAGGATCAGCTGTGAGAGACAGCTGAGGCCACCACCCTGCCAGCCCTACACTCCTTGGTGCTGGTGGCTGCTCCATCCAAACTTACAGCCACCTGCAGAGCCCTCATGGAAGCCCTGTTTAAGCCCCAAGGGCCTAAACATGATCCAGGAGACACCAACTGAAAAGTTCTCACACACAGTAAACACGTGGGAGAAAAGTTCAGTAACCACTACCAAGGAACACCACTGCATTGTACCCACTGTCACGATGTGAACACACGTGGTACATCACAGGTATCTCCTAGGCCAAGCCAGTCTTTCTTATGTGTTGCTCAGATAGACTGATAATAGGAGTTACTCATTCTACATCAACAAAAGAGAAATCACAACATCACTACTGTACACACACACAGTATTAAACTGTGCTGTATTAACATATGATATGTGGTTATAATGCTTCAGAACTGGTCTGGTTCCCTGCAGCTGGAAACACACTGGTGAGGAGCCTCCAAAAAATATGCCAGAAGCAATATAAAACACTAATGAAAATTTCCTCTAAGGACCTGATATACAGCACTGTTATTCAACTCAACACATCTCAATCTGCAGAATTTTTCAAGGGTGGTGAAGTGAAATATATTTAAACATTGAAGCAGAAGGCTAAGGGGAATTAAGTAAGGGTAATTTTTTGTGCGTAAGCTATAGTAAAGGTAATAGGCAAAAGAAGTCACGGTCCCTATGCTGAAAACCCTAATAGCAGAACCTACCTAACCCAGGGAACAACAAATTACAGAACAGAGGCAGGTTACAGGGATGATTGCACAGCACATGCTTTGGGGACAGCACTGTTCCACTGGGGGAAACAAAGTTCCATTCTGCTCCTAATGCAGAAATGCATAACTGTTTTCATGTGAGCTGACACCACTGCAAAGCAAAGGCACCTGTTCAAGCACAGGGCTCCAGGGACCACCTGGGGCTTCACAGACACGCATTCATGAGACTGTTCCAGTACTAAGGATGTTGATAAGTAATATGACATACTGACAGCATCATTACTCTTTTGGAAGATCTCATGAGCCAGAAGTTTTAGTGGACCACAGTATATTCCAGATTTGGCTGACAAAAATCTCTGGATAGCATGGTAAGTTTTTCCACTGTTTGTAGGACCAGCATGGAATATTATCTTTCTCTGAATAGCCCTGGCATCTGGATACCTAAAGCAAAGGCAAAAAAAAAAAGCAGATCTGTTGAACATCTATCTGGATACTGATTCAGGAGAAACTAGAAACTGGCTTAAGCATTTATTTATTAATAGATTTTAATGTGTGTTGAAAGCAGAAATACCAAGTTCTTAGAGACAGTATAAAGAGGTTACTATGTCTTACACACTGATCTTCTAAGTCATACAATGCTTTCAAAGATTCCAAGTGGAATTCACACATTGCGTTCAAAATAATTCTCACTACTCGTCCAATTCTCTCTCCTTGAGCTTATCAATATTTCAACATTTTGATGTGCTACTTCCCAAACATATTGTCAGAAAACATCCTCCTGGAAAAGCCACACCAACTCAGTGACTTTCATACTTGATATAATCTTATTTTCTTCTTAATTCACTGTGATGTATCTTGTAAAAAATGTAGGAGTTCCTGACACATATTATTGTAAAAACAGAGAAATGGATCTGCAAATGTAGCATAATTACGCTTGAGTCCACAGTCTATGAAGTTCTATGACACTAAGAAAAGAAAACAATGCAACCACTTCATCACACTGACCAGTTGGGCGGCAGCCTCAAATCGCTGATCCTGCGCAGATCATCCATGCAGTCCAGCATTGGAAAGATCTGCTTTGCATGCCTCAGGAAAAATGGAAACAGATCATCCACGTGACCTAGCAGAACAAATCCTTTTCAGAAAGTTTGTGTGCTTGAGTGTATACTTTCATAATAAACTTTGAAAAAAAATTCTCTACTACTTCCACCCCACACTTGTGTAATCCTTTCAACTTCTGGCTCTCTACAAAGTTCAATAACTTTGAATTATTGAACTCGAAGTTCAGTAAGTTCAATAACTTATCTCAGTGGCAGAAAAGGAAACTAACACAAGTGCATGGACACATTTAGCAGTGGAATACAAACACAATAATATGAAAAAATGCATCTCATTTCAGCATATTCGCTCTGTCAGCCTACTTGCCTAGAGACCCTCTAAGTAAAATGAGAAACTGTGGAAAAGCTGGATGAGAATCAGCTTTTCTGTCCTAAGAAGATTTTAGCCCTTTCTTTCTAAATTCATGTATTGCCTTGAAATAAAGCTTTTAAAGAGCTTTTATGACTAAACAGAGAAAAACAGATTTGCAGATTCTCTAAGATACTGAGACTTAGGATGCCGATTCCAAATTCTAAGTTTCCAATCCCTAGGAGAGAAAATAAAAATACTAAAATCAACTCAGAAGAGAAATTCAGGTTCATTCTTCTAAATGTTTGCAGAGTAGACATGTGGACCTTAAAGGTCTCATTTCAGGTCACACTCTGACTGTTCAGCTCTCATAGAATTTCAATGAACTATCCTGATGTAAAAAGCTATTATCAAACATACACACACAAAAAGAAAAAGCAGTAGTTTGGGGTTTGTTGGAGTTTTTTTATTTTGGGGGGAATGTTCTATTTCAGGGGGGAGCTTAAATTGAGAATTATTATTCAATGAATAAAAATTATTGTGGAATTTTTTTTTTTATGTAATATATTTAATTACCATCTTCAGACAAGCAAAACTCATATTAAAAAATTTCAGTATTTCTGTATATGAGTTTTAAGGCATAATGCTCACGTACAACTAAAGGAGTGGAAATAAAATCCTGTGGAACATTTTATGCACATGTAAATAATGAGACAATTTCCTAAGATTGCCAACATCTACACATTTACATTTTAAGACAAAACTAATGGCCACTGTAACCCTTAAATTCCCATCATTAAAACACACACACTATGCAGCTCAAACCCTGGAAGAAAGCTGATTCTGCTGTTCCCAGCTGGCATCGCCTCTCAGTTAAGTGCTGTTAATTACAACACAGGATGCACTAAGCAGGCAAACACACCTCTGTGAGTGCCACAGGGAAACAGAGCAGTGTCACAAACCTGTCCCTAAAGCCACCTGGCCGGGAGAAAGCTCTCCAAGTGCCCCCTAGTGACTACTGGATTTTTAAGAGAGGAATAAACAGAACAGCACTGTTTTCATTTCAGCCCTGAACAGATGTTGTACAACAACAAGCTGCTTCTTGCTAACACCTCCACATCTTTCATTTCCACTTCAGAAGATTTAAGAACAGAACATTCCCTCCTAGAATGGGCACAAATGTTTCTGATACGGAAGGAGGGATTTTTAATCTTTCTGACAGCATAGTAGGGGGTCCACATGTACGTAGGTAAGTATACAGGGCAAAAACAAATAAAAATGCACATTTTATTTTACAAGCACTCCAGATACTTGCCTGCATCACAGCATATATCATTGAGAATAATATGCAAATCAGCACTCACAGAACTGGATTCCATTATATACTTCCTAAAGCTTATAAATGCTTGGTGAAAGAGGCGAGCTGCAGTAAAGAAAAAAAAAAAAAAAAAAAAAAGGAACAAAATTAATGTGGCCAGGATCAGAAAACTCTACTTGTAAACACTCAATAAAACACTGATGCAGTTCATTAAAAACCTATACCTTAATAAAGGCTATTAGAAGTAAATATAAAGGTTATTTGAACCAAGTAGCAGAGACAACGTAAAAAAAGCAGTGTTGTGATGACAAGATCCCATACAAAAAGATCTAATACCATATCTAAATTAAAACAGATTTCACTCTAAAATAATATATACTTAAAACATTTTCTTACCATCTAGTCCATTTTCTGCTCCTAGTCTTTGAATTTCTTTTCTTTTGTAGAACTTGTTTAAGTTCTTTAGAACTTCACCTGTAGAAAAAGAATAACCTTTTTTTTAGCTTCCTCAAAATTAAATCACATTCTGCTGGCCCAAAGATCCTGGTTACAGTCTCCTTACTCTGGAGAGAGGGCATCTTTCCATGCTGAACAGACTCAAATGAACTCTCCCTACATCAAATACAATCAATGAGTGAGATTTGGACTATTGCAAAGAAGGACAACCTTCAACTGCAGCAGAGTAAGAACTGCCATGGAGAGGTTGCCAACCATCTTCCCCGGTACTTGACAGGAAAGCATAAAGTTTGGAACATGCAGCTAACAAGTCATGGAACAAACTAGTTAATGGTTTGGGGTGGGTTTTTGTTTGCTTTTTATCAGCACCTATCAGGAGGTTTTAATATGAAAAGCAAATCTGCTTGAACTATGTGGTGACAGCTTTTAATAAACATCCTGAGGTATGTTCTTCCATCCATCCTGCTTCCAAGACAGACTCTTTGGAAAGATCAGGTAAACCAGACACAGTATTCCTTCTTTTCTCAGGTTAAATAAAAAGAGGGAAGGAAAAAAACAGAGTTTCTTCATATATATCACAAGTTACTCAGCTTTGTTTGAATCTCTTATAAACTTATTAATAAATGCTTTCCCTCCCATAAAAGGCAAGTTCAGTGTTGCAACAAAACTGTATTTACTCAAGTACACGCTGATTTTTAGCTCGTTAAATGACGGTGCAAAAAGATGTGTCCCCTTTCCATCTACAGATCAGAAACTCACAAAAAATCTAGCAAATTTCATGAACACCTATTCATGAGCTTACACTATTCTTAAAACTCTATGAAAAGTCTATGAACTCTGCATTGTAAAATGCTAGGAGTGATAAATGTAGCACACCCCTGGTGCCAGCACAAGTCACTGGACACAACACTGTCAAGCTCTGCTCTCTGCAACTAACTCCATAACTGTCTGAGATGACATGGAAACCTCCCCATGAGATCAATCTTAAATTATTGAAAGAGTGCCTCTCTAAAAAGCTATAAGAGACAGTCCACTTGGCACAATGAAAATCACCAGCTGACAAGAATATGCCAAATTTAAATACACATCCCAAGCCCCAGGAACAGCTACAGGAGTCTCTTAATGGATTAACGCACAATCTGAAATGTTCCCAAAGGCAACAAAGCAAGGCCGCCAGCAGGATTACATTTCCTAGGAAGGCATCTACAGCCATCATTAAGGGCCCCGAAATCAAAGACAGACTGGAAAACAGTGCAGTATAAGAAAGCACAGAGCTGAATACTCTTCAGAGCTTCCCCAAGAAGCTCTAGCAATTAACACATCATCAGCACGCAGCTAAATTCACAGCCCATTGGCCTTACTATAAAAGGTTAATGCCAAAACATGTTACTATCCAAGGCAACATGACATTGGGACCATGCAGCCCCACAACCAAGGTCACAATCCTTCCTAAGCATAAACACTTGCCTTAACAGTAAGGTAAATCAAAACAAAATGAAGCTGGCATTGCAGCCCACGTGAGCTTAATCCAACACATACAGGTAGCAATCGGGGTACACACTCAGGAGGACATCTGTGTCCTGTCTCAGTCACCACCTTTTTTACCACTCACTTTCGTTTTGAGATTTCCCTTTGTTTACCATTTCCTCATTCTAGAGATGTGTTTTAGCTCTTACTCCTCAATTACTTTTACTTCTCAGCAGCATTTTTAAGGTTCGCTGTCAAAAGACAGCCCAAATGCAGTGAAGTTCAGGAATTATGCAGTTAGTCTCCAATGTATCAGATTCATTTAGATGTTTCACCCTGTTTGCAGGAAGGCTGTTGAGTCATTTCCCTGTATCTCTGATAACAGTAATCCACTGCAGTCAGGCTGTATGCTATCACTGGGGCAGCTGAACTGCTTTATTTGAGAATTCCTCCCCAACTATTAAGACTACCATTGTCCAGTCCAAGCAACCTTGGGCATCTAACTGACCCTGCTGAGGCATCTCCTGTTTCTGCTACATGAATTGCTGCCAATACTGGTCCTTCCTGACTTGCACTTCCCACAGGTAAGCACAGCCTCATGGTCTGACAATTGAAGCCACAGAACTGACATTCAATTACAACTGATACAGAACATACATACACCAAAATTTAAAGTATTCATCAGCACTCACAGGGATATACTTCCTATGAAGTCGTGGAAAACAGAGCAGTGGATTCAGTCCAGGTTTCTTATGAAGTTTTTACAAAACTGGCTTTACAAAAGTAAGCTTCTAAAAATACCTTTAGATTTCCTAACAGTGTTTGCCTAGTATGAAAACTATCATCACTCTCACTTGAGCAAGTAACAAGCTAACAAGATGATTCACACTGGAATTACACTCACTAACAAAGTTTCTTTACAAGCTGTAACCGGAAAGCTCATAAATACGCATCTTTCTTTTTTGAATCTAGTTCAGTACTTGGCAGCAGACTCTGAAAAAGCATCTTCGTTTAAAATATAAAAAAAACCAGACGCATAATACTGTGTGTGGTCAGAACCTGAAGAGGGGAAGCAGAGGAAGACTATTTATTTCACTTTTTAAAAATGGCTACATGTTAAGGAAGGTCTTGTCCAGTTTTCTGTAACATTATTTGGTTTCAAAATACCAGTACTTTTAAAATACATTCTTGTTTTTTCAAAATATTGCTGACAGCAACGAAGAGAGCACTAAAGGCCAACAAGCCAGGGGAGCACCACACAGGTCACCTGGCTGCTATTCCTTGCCAGTCTCACATGGAAGAACTTCAGGCTGTTGGAGGTAGTTAATTTTCACCTGTGGGAGCACACCTAATTTTAGCCAATCTGTTCTCTCTCAACAACTTAGCAAAGAGAATCTATATTTATTTTCCCAGAGCATTTTAGCTGTACCTTTGAAGAAATCCAACATAACTGCTCCTCTACGAAATGAGACAACAGGTAATGTATAAATAAGCCATCATTCATCTTTACTGGCACCTGAGGAATGCACTAGTCATATAAAAGACAAGTCTGACAACACAGATTTTTGCATTACAGCTATTCAAGATTCTTCTCCCTAACTAGGTTTTTTTTAGCTTTCAAGACCAAATATTCTTTTCTCCACAGTTCTGAACAATTAAGATCATTTTCCCATGCTTCCTATTCTCCAGAGTTAATATAAATAATATGCCATCAAAACACTTAATTAGGAGAAGATATGAAAAATATTTCCATTTGCATGCTTAATGCTTTTGGATCAGCAAACATAGAAAGAATCAAGAACTTCTCTTATTTACCAAATCTTTAAAGACCATGGAGTCACAAGATCACAGAACTATTTGGGTTGGAAGGGACCTTAAAGACCATTTCGCTCCAATCTCCTGCCATGGGCAGGGACACCTTTTCCTGGACCAGGCTGCTCCAAACCCCATCCAACCTGGCCTTGTACACTTCCAGGTGTGGTGCAGCCACAGCTTCTCTGGGCAACCCATGCCATTGCCTCACCACCCTCACAGGGAAGCATTTCTTCCTAATACCCAACCTAAACCTACCCTCTGTCCATCTGAAGCCATTCCCCCTTGTCCTATCACTTTGCCCACTTTTGATCTAGGCACATTCACACACAATCTCTTCTGTCTGTAACACCAATATTCGAGGAAACTATGCCTTTTAAGATCAGATACAGTTAAGGTTCTGGAATGCACAAGATCGCAGTTTGGCTGTGGGACCTGCCTCAACCCAAGCACCTTTACCCTGACCACGCCAAAATAGAGAATGGAGGAACCAGGTCAGCAGAGTATTTCCTCCACACAGGGCACACCTACTGGCCCATGTCAATCACAGAATATTCTGAGCTGGAAGGCACCCACCCGGATCATCAAAGTCCAACTCCTGGCCCGGCACAGCACAGCCCCACGAGTGCTACGACATGCCAGTGTCATCTCACCCAACAGCCTTTATTCCACTTCACCTTCACGGGCACCAGCAGCTACACCAGTCAGAGAACCTGCAGGGAAGGACTCCCTGCTCTTAAGGGGGGGTGGTCTTTCTGACTCCAGGAAAGGACCCAAGAGCAGCAGGAGCCAGTTCCCTCAGCCCTCAGGAGGGTCACAGAATCAATTAAGTTGGAAAAGACCTCTAAGATCATCGAGTCCAACCTATGACCGAACACCACCTTGTACACCACAGCAGAGCACTGAGTGTTACATGCAGTCTGCCCTTAAAACACCTCAAGAGATGGTAACTCCACCACCTCGCTGGGCAGCCCCTTCCAACGTTTAATCACTCGTCCTGTGAAGAAATTCCTCCCAATGTCCAGCCTTAACCTCCCCTGGCACAGCCTGAGGCCGTTTCCTCTTGTCCCGTTGTTGTTCCTTAGGAGCAGAGCCCGATCCCAATCTGGCTGCAGCCTGTCAGGCAGTTGGAGAGAGCGAGAAGGTGTCCCGTGCGTCCCGTGTGGCCGAGCCCCCCCAGCTGCTCCTCATCAGATTTTTGCTCCAGCTCCTTCCCCAGCTCCATCGCCCTTCTCTGGACTCGCTCGAGCTCCTCAACGTCCTTCCTGAATAGAGCGGCCCAGAGCTGGACACAGCGCTCGAGGTGCAGCCTCACCAGTGCCCAGTACGGGCGGACAATCCCTGCCCTGGTCCTGCTGGCCACACTATTGCTGATCCAGGCC
>NW_008246060.1:964346-977196 GCF_000691975.1 Corvus brachyrhynchos
GCCCTCAGGGACGGCAGCGCCCATGAAAGACAGACAACCCGGGTTTAGTGAGAATACAGCTGGTTTAATAATTCAAATAGCAGCTCAGGATGTTTCCCCCCCGCTCGTTATACATGGTTGCACAATATCAGGCTGGTTAAGTACAATCAAGTTTTTCAAAATCATCGTTCCCAGGTTTACGACATGCAAGTGACCATGAAAATATTTGGCTTTTTTTTTTTTTTAACTTTATTCTTTTAAGTTTCTGAACAGGCACTTACATGAGGGAGTTGGATTTGCTCTCAGCCGAAGATATCCGCATTAGGAGTATCCTAGCATAAAGTACACAGAGTCTTTGCTTTATCAAAGTGCCACAGTAATAAAACAGTTCTTACAGAAATGTAATTTGATTATTTACTTACTCATAAAGTAAGGTTACCAATGACACTTGCACCAGAGTTGAGAAGCCTTGGTTTAAAGGCCAAGTTAACTACAAGTGCAAGTTGCCTTCCTCACAGCAGGCTTCAATTTGTGCCCAAGCGACAGGTCTGATAACAGACTCCATGCTCTGTGGTGAACAGATGAACACTAACTCCTTTAAGCTACTTCTTCAAACACTAAATGCCTATGAGATGATGATAAAGACAAACAGTCTGCTATGCCAGACAAGCTTCTAAGTTTTAAGGCTTGCCTGGCTTCAAATACCTTTGCAGAAGACCACAAAAATCTTGTTTGCCCTCTAACAGGCCCAGAAGGATGTCCTTTGAGGACATTTTACCTCTCCTGTCAGGACAGTTACAGAGACTAACTGTGAAGACAGTGGAATCATGAAGCCAGGAGGAAACACAGTTTTCACGTATTTGCAAAATAATCAATGTTACCAGCATTTACTTCATCAATAAGATAACTACGTTCGAATACTTTACCCACTCACCACCTGAAGGTGGACTCATGACAACATCTCTACAGTCACTAATTACTGGGTAACAAGCTCCCAAAAATTAGAAGCGACTCATGTGAAAGGCTTAGAGAAGTTTGACAGAGAACTGGGGGAGAGAGGGCAAAGATGCTTCCCAATATTCTTTGTTACTGCCAGATGCAAAGCCTCCCAGAACAGCTGGTGAGGTGTCTGAAGGCTCCACAGGTACCAGTCATAGTGCACGTACATGCAGCTTCAGTTAAACCCTGTCTAATGTAGTAATTAGGAGATTTAGGACAGATGCACCATAAACCTTGATTTTTAGTGTGATTTAGTCAATTGTGTCTTAACGCAGTTTCAAAACAAAACAAAGCAAATACGCGACATTGGAAACAAACATGCAATAAACAACATGAGAGAAGGGAAATGCTTTAGTCTACATTGTAGAGGTGAGCAGCAAAAATCAAATATACCAGCCTACCATGCATGGAAATAACTAGATTTAAGCTTTTGCATACTCAAGTGCATGTAACATTATCAAATAAAAGTAAATGTGCAGTATAAAATAGTAGCTTAAGAAAGTTCCAGTGTTTGAGAAAGCACTTTATTTTAAATGTATGTACATACTTGAATGTTTAACTGAAGAACGCTTTAGTAGTATGGTAAACGCAGCACTGCAAGATGAAGGAAGACAGTTGTAATGGGAATTCTGGCCTTCTTTTCCCACAGGCTGCTGCCATCTTTAACCTGCTGAAGCATTGCAAAGTTTTTCACCTTAGACCAGTTCACATTTCGGGTTGCTCAGCAGATGCTTGTGACTCTGGAGATTCAAATCGCTGGTGGAAGTTTGTCCGTTGTTTCCTCAGCTTCTCAGGAGCTTTTCTCCATAAAATTATTTCCTGTTTGAGGAAGAAAACACTCTTGAAAACAATATTTACCATTAAGGCAACAGCATCAAGTATCTTAAGTTCCTGATAAACAAAGACTTTTGGGAAAATAAAAAAGATAAACAAACACAAGAGCCCACAAAAAAATGTATCCCCCCTGCCTACCAGTGCAGTTCATATGAAAGTAACAAAGACAGCACCATTAAGTTTACATATTCAGTTACTGCTTGAATACTTGCAATCTTGAGCAGTCACCTCTTCCTCAACTATCCTACCCTCAATTTTAATAGTATTGAAGAGCTCAAGAAATTTTTCTTCCTCCTTTTCTCCAAATCCAAAGCCTACCATAGCCACTGTATGCTCCAGCTACCTCTTGTTTTCCATGTTTAATTATACTGTCTTGTCTACTTTTGTAGTAGGAAGATTCTGATCTAATCCACATGGCTTCTTCCAGTGACCCTTTTGGCTATACCTTTCCTCAGCATCACCTCATCTTTTCTAACATTTTCAGTCAAATGTCTTAGTCTTTATTAAGACTTTGCCATTTTGAACCCGGGCTAATGCAGGAGGGGAGATTTCTCTGCAGGAGTGTAAGAAAGCAAACAAATGCATCAGTAGCTCATTTTACCCACCCAGTGTTTTGTCTGGGTATTCCCAATGCAAGTTCTATGGTACTGAGCATCCTGTCCTTGTTGGAATAGCATCCAACATCCCCCTTGGCTCCTTTTGTGCAAGCTAACATTATCCACAGACCTGTCAACACACTTGCCAACAGAAATGCTTATGCCACGCTTGAAGCACAGGTGGCTTCTAACTTGCTGAAGGTTCAAAGCAGCACATACAGAAGCCCAGATAATTCTGCAACAGAACTGCTATAGACCATACCTGCTGCTTGAAGTATCGTCTGTCTTCTTCATCCACAAGCACCAGATTTAGGAAGTACCTCACTGAGAATTTTTTGTTTACATCCCTCATTGTCGGAGTTGGGTCGTAGCCTGCTAAGAACAGTCTTATAGGAATTGATTCACCTTAAAAAGAAAAGAAAGCTTAAATTAGTTCCTTAAAACTGGAATAATTAATACAGTTTCAGAAGACATGTAAAATGAAAGCAGTTTCCCAAGCACTCTCTGTGCCTGTTCCTTGGTTAAAAAAAAAAACAAAAACAAACATACATGAGACAAAAAAACATCCACCCAAAAAATCAGAACCATAACACTGAGCACAGAGGCAAGTATGAAATGAACAGTGAGAACCCTTTCTCAGTGCAATCATGGTAGCCAGGAAAGCCAGAAGGATCTGTATTTTTAACTTTCTAGAGCTGGTCTACACCATGGAGTCAGTTTGATGAAAGAATCAGTCATAGAATTTCCGACGGTAAATAAGGGTAAAAGTTACTAGGATCCCAAGTGAAATGCCCTAAGTCCATAAAAATGTCTTCTCTGAATAGAAAATGCACCATCATTTCAGCAACCTAAGGAGAAGTATGGTTTCTCTGGTAAAAAAAAATTGTCTAAGTCATCTCTTCTGCCCCAGATCTTTTAAATAGCATTTTAACACTAAATGCTCACCCTTTAAAACAATCACAGTTATTTACCTTTAACTGGTGCACCATCCATTATTTCGTACTTTGCAATGGTTTCAGTCTCTGTTGTGGTACTAGGTCCTGGTGAAACAAGTTTTCACTGTGAGAACACACGCTTCGGTTTTAAACATTTACAAAGCTTTATCACAACAATTCCCATTCTGCAGCACTTAAATTAACACAGCACTGCATTTTGGCCTTCATCTTGCATGTAAGTCAGACATGGCTAAAGCAAGCAAAACCCTCTCCCAGGCAGGACATCTCTTTCTTACTCTTCCCCCCGCCATGCTGACACTGAAGAGACAGTAGCCAGAGCTTCAAAGGAACCCTGGATATGCAAGCTTTAAATAAGGGACAAGCAAGAGGGTCTGGAATCTTGAAATTGCTCTGTTTGGTGAGCAGTGCTAGCAACTGATACTGCTAGGCCATGCTCAGACTAGAAACCTGAAGGGTTATCAGCCAGCTCAAGAGCCGGCTGATAATAAAGTAGTGAAATAAAGTAGTGCTTTCTGCCCTTACTCTACTAGAAGCTTTCTCATTCTTCATACAAGAAGCTCCAAAGAACCCCAGCCACTGGGGAATGAAGTCAAGAGCCACAGCCTCTTACAGCCTTCCTTGCTCGGGCGTGTACAAGCCTCATCTGCAGTAACAAGCTGTTTCTGCTTTGAAACTGCTTGATATTTCCATCGCATCAATTTTTTTAGGATGACAGAAAATGACACATTTCTAGAGCATTACTGATTCATGCTTATGTTTACCAAGCCTCTTTAACCAGTTAATCCGTGTAGAGGCAAGGGGGTCTTCAGGATGCATTTTACACCTCTTCCCTTGTTCATTACTTATTAAGGTTGATTAAGCTACTGTATATTTATGCCCAAGTTCCATTTACAAGGGTTCACATTTGTGAAGAGTCACAATAGTCACAACGCCAGAACAATTAAACAGACTGACAACGTTGACTACAAAGTACTATTGCCAAGGCAAAAAATGCCAATGGTAGTCAAACACCAGTGAGAAAGAAGCTGGTGGAGCACTAGTTTAGTGAGAGCTGAAACTACTGACTTCACTCTCCAGGTCTGCATAAGGCTCAACTGGCACACAAGTTGCCCTTTCCTTTGGACTTTGTTTCTCTTACCAATTCCAGTAATCTCCTTTTTGATCAGCTGCAACTCCATGTGCTGAATTTTTATTCTCACTAAGAGGAAATAAATTTTTCCAACAATCACATCCTTTAAGTGATACCTTTAAAAGAACAAAATGGGGGGTTTCGTTAAAGAATAAACACAAGTTTTACACCTTCTTGAATACAAGTCACACAAGCAGTTATCTTATCTGCCTGGTAACTACTTAGAGCTTACTTCCCCACTGAACTAAGCACCTCAGCCAGACCGGAGCAACTACAGTATTTCATCATTCCATCAGTACCAGTAAAAGAAGTGCTGTTAGTCATACTGAAAAGGCATAAAAGCAAAAACTAAGCCTTAAATATTTGCTAGTGACCTTCCTGTTAGTACTGAAGACAGAACAGCCAACTATTTCTCGAAAACACCATTGTGTAATTAGTACTTTACATTTTAAGCCCGCAGTTGGTCATAACGTATTACATACCGTACCCTTTTATACCAAGTTATTTACTTGAATGCATTTTGCTCTGACACTTACTTTGACTTATTGTATTCAAACTCTATATGGAGACAGTCTTCAATGCCTACTTCCATTTTGATGGAGTTGTTTACATCTGGGTATGTAGCGAGCTGGTGAACAATCAGATCATATTCTTTCACCAAGTCTGACAGTCGTCTCACGATAGTCACTTTTAGAAAATACCTAGGAAGAAAGACACTGAGTTAGCCAGAATTATTCAAATTTACTAAGAGCCCTTGTGTTCTGAAGTACAGATATTCTTTGAAAGACCAGTATACAATCTCGTAAGACTCAGTAGAAAAGAGTAAGACACCAAAGCACAAGACAAAACACTCACATGTGGGAGTGTTTTCTTCAGTTGTGGATATGTTGGTTTTTTTTAAAGGAGAGACATAGACTGTCTTCACTTCATTGAACCGAAGAATTTTATTTATACAAACAGCATTGAGCGATTCCAAATTAAGTAGAAAAGACGTGTTACAGCCTCAACAACTCCAATCAAGGCACACTAGCTACTGGCTATTACATGTTCTATATAATAACCAAAAGGAGGAAGAGGGGGCAGCATAATTGTTAAATTATGAATTTTCTGCAGGGGAGGAGAGGAAAAATAAAAGATTTAGCAGTTACGAACCTCAGTCTGACGTTGGCACCAATGTAGGATTCATATGGCTTTTCAACCTGCATGAATTCAAAATCATAGTTTCTGCTTTGGGTCAGTTCTCCAGGTAAGGCCAGTTCTTTCACTAAGTTTACAAATTCATGGGTATTACTTTTGTCATTGAAGAGTTCTAAAGTTAGGAAGTCAAAGGAAAACATGTTTCAGTGCTTGTTTTTAGCAAAATTTAACAAAATTGTCTCTAATTTGGCAGGAGCAGGTGGGAGAGTACAACAGAAGCAATTAACTTAAAATACACGTATTTGACCAAATGTTTTACTCAGGCTTTTTAATTACCTTCAGTTCTAGCAGCCTACAGTTAGCATCCCTAAAGAACTAACTGGAATGAAGAGAACACGTTTAAAGCTTCACTAGCAGGGCATTGTTTTTTAATGACAGTTTAGCTAGCTTTAATAAGTACTTCTTGCTTTGCATGCTCGGTAATTAGCATTGCCTGGTTTTGGCTTCCAGCATTTATTGCTGCAGGGACAAAACCTAAGCAATGTCAAGATGGGCTTATTTAGGACAGGCCAGTGATCCTAAATGGTCTCCTGCAAATTAATAATATCTATCAAATAATTTATTATTACTACTAGTCTACAATCAAATGGGTTATTATAACCCTGGTTTAAGTCAGTCATTTGGAAACAAAAGCAGTTTCACAGCAACGGCATCTCCTGTCCCCAGAGAAGCGTCAGTTATTCATGCCTAGATCTGTGTCCTGCAATTCTCACCTAAAATTACCTTAAACATCAAAACCCGAACACTTCAGTATCTAAAAATAAGCTTTGCCACCATTCAAAACTGAACATCAGCATTGGTAGTTGGTTTTACACAGACTGAAGTTTTTCAGAAAAGAATAAATGAACTAAACACACCAACTTCACAGTTCATCACTGCCAATTTGGTAGAAACTGACACTTAACTAGTAACTCCTATTTTCTGATATGACCACAAATTATCTAAAAATGTACTTAGTTTGCTGTGACTACCATTTATCTAATACATAGTTTATTTACTGCTGCATATCAAATACTTTTTGTGCCAGTCAGTCAAAAAAGCTGTACTCTGAAGAGTTGGTTTAAAATACAGCTTTGATAAGGAGTTAGTCTCCAAATAGTGCAGGGAGATCACACTACTGGAATACTTTCAGCATTTCTACACTAAAACTTGGAAGGATGCAAGAAAATACTGACAAGTACAAAGAGCAGTAGTTTAAACCATTTCTGCATAACTCTGTGGACTTCTAAATGTAGCGTAACAGAAAGTCCCAGAAATGCATGAATTTCAAGAAACACTACATCAAATTAAATTCATCTGAATAATAAAATTTGTAATTCAAGAGTAAATGAAAAACAAACTGTACAGCTATTAGAAGACAACAGACTAAATGAAACTGACATACATGAGCTCTTTTTTTCCCTGTTGCCTATATGCCTCACTCCCACCACAGTGCTGCTTTATTCTGAAAGTTTAATTTTACAGCCTTACTGATCAAAACTTCAAAGCATAAAGCAGCAAGTGCCGGGTCTCAGCCATATCTGCTAGACAACAGTTCAGACACAGACTACTGGAGCCTACTGACTGATCAGAAATAGGGAATTTGTGAAATTCCATATAAAGTCAATTGTATGAGGCTGAAACTTGAGTAATTACTTTCAAGAGGGACAATAATGCAAACAGCTCTCTGAGAAGGAAGGAATTCTAGCATAAGCCTAAGGGCGCAGAAAGATTACCTGGACTGGTAAGAAGTTAGATATAATAAAGATTCTTCATAGTTCAACTCTAAGACGACTAGGGTAGTTATAAGAAATTGACATTTCTAATAGGTTTTATAAAACCAACTGCCATAGAATGTATTTTGCTATAGGCTACCTCTTAATCTCTTTTCTATGCCTCTTCTCTTTCAGAGAAGGCCACAAGTTTATTTTTCCTACATCTCTAATGGTTATTAACCAAACTTTTAGCTAGTCTTAGACTGAATACTCACCAACCTGGTTCTCCCTCACATGTACATATCTTTTTCCGAATGACTTTCTGAATAGCACAAATTAGTACATCACTTGCTTTAAGTAAGGAAGATAAAACTTTCCCCTGGCACTTATCATCTACTGATCAGAACAGGTTGCATTGTTTGAGCTGAACTGCTGACAGTCACAAGTGCCAAGTTCCATAAACCACAAGCACCTAAAAGCCCCTTTATAACTTAAACTCACCAATTTGTCCTACAAATTCAATTCTAATTCCTTGGTGCTCTAGTCTCTTCCCATGCTTAAGGGAGACATTCACCTACCAAGATAAAATAAAAACAAACAAACACAAGTTAAATGTTTTCACCATTTTCATTCTAACACAATCTCAAAAGGAAAACATATTAGTACATGCCTATGAAAACCAACATCTCTTCTCAACAGCCCTACCTGAGCTTGAAGGCAGCCAAATCAAACAGCTGATTATGAAATTAAGCATTTCCAAGGCACCACTAAAACATTCAAGAAAAATCTAATCATCCACAACACTGAATTTTATAACTAAAATTGAAACTTTCAAGTCCCAAAATTAAGTATCCAAGCCAGAGCTCAAGCAGAGCCAGTCGTGATGCTTCAAAGCATCTTCTGACAGTCACATTTGGAAGTTCAAAAATGAACTGCCATGAGATTGATTCCTTTCAAGTCAAGTGAGCTTCAGTCCCTTCCCTAGCAGATAGCTAAATATTGGTATTGGCAAAGTCAATGAAAAATAACAGATAATGAAACCTGCTATGAAGAGTTTCATTTGTGACTCTGATTCTCAAAAACAGACAAGAAAGGATTCCACAAAGTTACTTTGTATTGAAATATGTAAATATTAAGCATATAGAATGTTTGCTCATAAAGCAGTGATGACCAGAGAAATTCTCGTACTTTAAAATCCAGTACACTGTCAATATCCGAGTAGGAAGTAAACCACTCAAACAATCCATCTTTGTGGTGAAAAGAAGGACAGGGTAGAGGGAAGCTGTCCAAAAATTACTGGTCTACCAGACCTCCTCATGCCACTGCGTTTGTGTTAGCCAGAACTCACGAGGCACCTCTCAGACGTAGCCGATACAAGAGAGCAGTGCTCCAGCCTGTGATCATAAGCTTCTCCCTCAGCTTCCTGAACTTGAGGCCCATCTTGTGGCCCTTCACATCCCTGGAAGGATCCTTCTGGAGAAGCAGGACCTTTGTACAGAAAGGTATCACTAGAGCAGGAAGATGCCCAGTGGAATAGATCAGTCAAGATCAAAGCAGGCATTTAGAAGTCAATCTCATAACTCAAGTCTTTTGATGGAAAAGTGAATCATAATAGAAACATTCAGAGAATGGCTCCAGTAAAACAGAGCGATAGCAAGGAGTTCCTAGGTGCAATACTGAATGTAGAGAAATCCCTCTGGCTATCTGAACTTCACTGTCTTTTTTCCAGTAAGAGAAACTATTGTGGACTCAGCAGTCAGCTGAACTTGGTATGTTGCTTCTCTGATGCAATCCAGAAACCACTTCAGGGCATGGAACGCAAGGCTTATCTTCAGGGTTTGCAAATTTTTGACTGCACCAGCCAAAAACTACTGTTACGTGTGTTGGATTGTGGATTTTGGAGCTCAAAGGGAAGGGGAAGCAGGAGGATGCAGTTCGGAACAGTTTTCTCATCAGAAGTAATGGTAGGATTGCACATCATTGCACAAAAACCTTATTCACAAATATGAGATGACTGGAAATAAATAAACAGCTACTATTCAAAAATGTTGAGTTTTATCAGCTGCCTGAATGACTTAATGGTTAAAAAGACCATACATAGCAAAGCAGTTTTCTCTCTGAATAACAACACAAGCTGAAAATGCAGCTCTTACAACAGTTTGTCATTTACTTACCTATATGCATTTGCATGCCAGAATGAGTAATTAATAGCCACTTTTAAATAAAAATTTACCTTTCCTGAAACAGATTCTCCATCGTAGAAGAGAAAATGCTTTTCTACTTTACCATCTTCTGTTTTGATTTCTGCCGGTTTTCGTGTTTCAGCGTCATTAAGTACAACATCAATCTCACAAACAGGAACAAAAAGGTTTCCAAGAAAACTCTGGAATAACAAGAATTGGATAAGTGGACACTCCATTTTAAATGTGGTGTTTACTTGCAGCTGTACACTATATACTGGGGAAAAAAACATTTGTGCTTCCACGAAGTTACAAAGCCATTATGTATGAGAGACCCAAGAAACAGTGATGACAAAGGACAACTGTTCCTCTAGGAAATAACTGAAATCAGATCAGTAACAAGCTCTTACAAAAATATAACACTTATAAAAAGTATACCATGTAATTACCATTACTACTACTAAAAAAACAAAACAAAAACAAAAACAAAAAAAACAAAAAAAACAAAAAAACAAAAAAAAACAAACCCACAACCCAAAAAAACCCACTAGAGCAAAGTAGAATGGAAAGAAACAACAGGGGATATGCAAAGCCCAAAGCATCCCCCCGGCTGGGCAAGGGGAATAGGGATTTTACTTATTTGCTGCCTCTGCCTCCTCACCACAGTTGTCTTAGCAAACAGCACTAGCAGCTTTGAGAGGCAGCGGTTCTTCACACAGCCCACCTCAGCTGCACAACGCTGCCATCAGAGAGAGTGGGTGTTACAAGTTTACCTGTAACACTGCTTTGGGCACAATGTCGGTCCTCACCTTTCCTCAGCATTCTCTGTGCTCGAAATTTTGACTAGCACCAAACACGAGAACCTGAGAGATCATCCTTTGATCTTACACAAACACTTCTTACAAGAAGCTGCAAAACATGTTAGTTGTATGGGAAACTTAACAAGATTAGTACAAAAGCCAACATTTTCCTCCAAAGATTTAGGCACTAATCTGCTTTGATGTACTAAAGCAGATGACACTTCACTAATTCAGTGTGATTTTTGTGGGGTTTTTTATGTTCTTCATGAGAACATCTGCTTCAACCAGATGAATTTGGTACACATTAAACAGTCTGTCCTGGTTTCAGATGGAGTTAACTTCTTTCAGAAATAATTTCTCCTAGAGTTGATTTCTTCTCAGTAGCTGACACAGTGCTGGTTTTTTGATTCAGTCTGAGAATAACATTGATAACACACTGATGTTTTAGTTGTCGCTATGTTGGGTTCATCCTAAGTCAAGGACTTTCTTGTGCTGCATGCTCTACCAGTGAAGAGGTATACGAAAGAGCTGGGAGCATGGCCTGGACGGGTGACCCAAACCAGCCAAAGGGATATTCCACACCTTAGAATGTCCTGCCCAGTGTATAAACTGGGGGAGTAACCTAGAAGGGGCTGACAGGGTTCTGACATTAGTCAGAAATTGTGCATTACCTGTTTATTTTTCTTTTTATTATTATTGTTATTATTTACCATTATTAATATATTTTACTTTGCTTTCATTATTAAACTGTTATCTCAGCCTGCAAGTTTTACTTTTGCTTCTCTTCTCCAGCCCACCAGGGTGGGGAGGTGACTGCACAGCTGTCTGTGGTGGTGCTTTGTTGCCAGCTGGGGTTAAACGACACAATCATTCTCACTTCACCAGTTTAACGTAAAAAAAGGAGTAAGAACACTTTCCAAGACATTCTGAGGACCTGAAGTTTGAAATGCAGCATAAAAAACAAAGAGCCTAGGGGAAGATTTGATCTGAATGCTACTGCTTAGCAGTAGGAACACTGAGTGACTTCGTGCTCACCCCTCCTAGTGAAGAGGGGACATAGACCAGGCTGGAGCTATAGGACAGTGATTCACACACGACTAAACTGACTTTGTATACATTCAGCAATTGGCCCTAGTTCAATCCACAAAGATATATATGACTCTAACTGAAACCCTGTTAGATCTACTACACATTCTGAGGGGAAAGCAGCAGCAGATGACCAACAAGGCCATCAAACAAAAGACCAAAATGTCTTCCACATCTCTGCCAAACACAGATTTGTACTGACTGCTGAAAAAATATCATTTTTTTTAAACAGTGCACACTAGAACCATTACTGATTCTTGGCTTCTGGGGAAGGGCAACAGAAGAAGAAGAAAGTTTCAACAAGAATTTCAAATTGTAGGCTATTTTAAATACAAGATACTTTTGAGCATGGGCACATTTTTTCCCTTGAAACTGTACTTGTTTTCCAGATTAGTCTTATACTCCCCTCTAACTAAACAAGGAAGCACATTACCTTTAGGCAAATTATACCGGATGCTCTCAAAGTACCTTCTGAATTATGAAGCTGACCATTTAAATGGTCAACCAGACCAAACACTGGTAACACATCACTTCTCAGGAGACTGCATATAAATATTTCAACTGCACCCCTTCGAGATTAGCTGTGATGTCCTCCAGAGAGAACGAGAACATATGAAATAAAGAAGTCAACAGCTGGTATCTCCTCCAGTTGCTATCGAAGATACTACTGCGGGGAAACTATGCAAAACAAGAATTATTTTAAGAAGCTATAATAGAGCTTATTATGTTACAGTTTAAAAGAATGCAGACAGAGAACTGGGGTTTCCAGAAACTGGCCAAATGCCAGGCTACGCTCTTGGTTTTGTGCAAAAGACAAACGTTGGAGATTCTGCTACATCAGGACCCAAATCAACCTGCGTTCAGCCCTGAAGTGTAACAGCTGCACTGAAGGACTTGTGGGACTGCCAGCGGCTGACAGAGGGTGCAGAAAGCCCAGCTTCAGCTTCACACGGAGCCCTGAGCAGCTTCTGCACGCGCAACAGAGAGACACGTGTTACGGACCCCGAACACCCCAGAACCACAAAGCCATCGATCCAGATGACTCTTTACGACACGTATTTTTTTAACCTCTTCATCAGGGCACACCGAGCACTTCGCCGAGCCTGCCAGGCACAAAGCGGCCGCCGTTTCCTGAAGGGTGTGATCCTTAAGGAACACAGCCCACAGCTGCCAGCGCTGCCTCACGGCACTGCCGGAAGATCTACCGATAACCCCAGGTCCGTCCACGAGCTTTCCCCGACGGCAGCTGTGCGGGGCACACGGAACCCGAGTTTCACGACCAAACCCCGCCCTACCGAGGTCACGAGGGCACTTTTAATCCGCAAATAAAATTAATACCCCCCCCAAACCCTTGTTTTTCGAAGGAAGGAGGGGAAGAGGCAGCACCTCCCTGCCCAGGC
>NW_008246060.1:977382-995547 GCF_000691975.1 Corvus brachyrhynchos
GGAGGGCGCCGCCTGGCGGCCGGGAGGCGGCAGCGCTTGGGAGGTCTCCTTAGGAAATAACCGCGGTAGTAAACCTTTTCTTTTCGCAGGATTTCGGGCTGGTTTTCGGGATACGCGGTTGGCTGACTGCTGTAAAAGTGCAGGCGGCTCCCAGCGCACGAAGGGTTGGAATTTATCCCCTCAGAGTACTATGACTTCCCCACAGAGCTGGCTGCCCACCCATCACTGCTGTTCCCCCCATTGGGATGGCTGCCGCACATACACACATAAGGCAGTTCAGACTGAACAATAACCTTTTTAGTAAGTGAAAGCAGTAAGGATCTTAAGGCAAAATTTTTATTGATGCTGGTTTAAAACCGCTTCATGGCTGTTGGGTGAGGCTCTGGGGAAGAGGCGAGGGAGCGACGCATGAGGACAACGTCTCCAGCCCTACAGGAGCAAATCCTCCTCCGACAGCTTTTCCTTCAGCTCAGTGCCTCGCAGGCTCTCCAGGAAGACAGGCAGCTGTGCCACAGATGGTATTGGACCCAGAGGCGGAATCCTCATCCGAGAGAGGGAATATATCACCCAACTCCTGGTATCTCTTCATCCTGAAATGCAGAATGGCATTTTTCTCTCTTAGATGAACAGATCTAAGCGTGGGCAAGCCACACTGTGACAGGACCGTCAAGGCAGGAATAATAGACATTCTGGGGTGCTAGCATTAATGACAACCATGTGGCAAATGAACTTACAAGGACGGGTCTGCCATGGGAGGAAGGATCCTGTTGGCTCCACCACTGGGCATGTAAAACCAGGGCCCCTTCTCTTCAATGCAGTTAGCAGACCAGGCGTCAGGCCGGCACCTCACTCTCTTGTACCTTGCCCTCTGCATCGGAGCACCTGATGGAATCAGCCACACATTATCCATGAGGACCAGGACATTACTCACCAGGTCCTATTAACTTTATGAGCACCCAATAAGGCTTAAAGGAGCGGATGGAAGTAATTTGTGCGGCCCTGATTGCTCAACCTCTGGAAAACTAAAGTAACCCGGACAACTTTTTTTAAAATGGCTACTGACATCCTAAGTGACTCCTTTGCCATCAGAGACATCAGACATATCTCCCACACGGCACCAGGAAGTCCATGAAAAATCCCTGGGAGTCCCCTTCACACACGGCACCGGGAAGTCCATGGGAAACCACTGCTGTCACAGCACAGCTCATCCCCAGCTCACAGTCTGGCGCAACTGTGGGGGACCTGAGGGTGCCCTGCAGCTCTCCTTGAGAGAAGGTGGAGGTATGTGAAAATAATGTGAAAATCTCTGGGGACAAGGAATCCAGCTGACAGCTGGCTCCTGTGCTCTCCTTCCTCTCTTGGCTCCAGCTCTGCCCCTTCGAGTTCAATGGGATGAGTTTTGATGGGGAGGTGAGAAACTCAGGGTATGCCATGGGAGCAGGTTTGGGGTTTATGTAGGCTCTCAGAGCACTCGCCAGAGGAGAGGCAGTTCAGGTGTCTCCTAGACACAACAAGGTTTTGTAAACCCATGTTTTCAGTTCTGGTGCTCCTCAGGTGCCTGATTGGGGCTGTCACTGAAAATGTGGGTCTTCAAAAAATACCAAAATGACAAAAAAAGGATCACATAGTGAAGATAAAAGCAGTGGCATTTCATCCTTCCTCTTGGTCTCATATAATTAATTTGTTCAGAAACCTCCTGGTGCATTCTCAACCTGTTGGCACTTTATCTATTTTTTTTCTCAGTTTCTTGGGAATATCTCTCTGTAATTACACTTCTCTATTGCCCTATATATTTCCATAATGTACTGGATGACTTTCAGGTACCTCCTACACTCTTCTGTAAAAGAAAAAAGATCTCATGGGTGTAATTTCCTGCTGCTTCTACAGTATATTCCTTTATCATACTTATTTTCTTCTCCTCGCCTATTATTAAAAAGGTTTTTAATAATAACAGTCACAACAAAATAAACAGCTGTAGCTGAAAAATTTGCAAATAAGCAACATAGAGCAAGCAGGCCATCATCCCTCAAAGATCAGCCTCAGGGTGGTAATGCATAACAAGAGCCTTTCACTATCACAGCTTTGGTTTGTGGACAAATTACACTCTACATGCTTGAAGAGGAGTTTTTCTCTCACAAGAAACAAATCCATGGGGCATGGCATCATGAATCAATATTTCCTTTTCGTTGTTTTAGTGCTGTATGTTGCAATATTTTACCAAATAAACCGTTTAGTTTCCTCATACTTACAGCTAGTTTCCTTTCCTGCTCACCCCAGAAAGCAGACCGTAGGAGTTATGACATGGGAACTGTTACATACTATGTCTGTAACTCCCTAAGTGCGTAACAGCAGTAACCAGACCACTATGAAAGGGACATTTAGAAAAATATATATTGAAATACGTAGACTGAAAACATACACACATACAACAAACTTTTCATTAAGCTTTTTTCAAAAATTGAAATGCTCCAATTGCAAAAAGCACATTTTCTTGCTGTTCCCTCTCCAGAAAAGGAAACTTTAGCAAAACAGACTTTCTGAATAGATCTCATTACCCCCAGAAGAAGGCCAGTTTGTGAAATTCAGAGGCTGCCTACACTGCATAGCTCAGAAAGAGGATTACCGAGAGAACAACAACCCGTTTTACCTTGTGCTGTGTATCCCACAAAGAGGATTAAACAAATAGCCAGGAAAATCCTCCCGTTACATCTGATAAGGAGCTGCATTTTGGCTGGCATCCCTCTGCTCGCAACCAGCCTTCACCACAGCTTCACACTTCAGAAATAAGATGGAGCGAGGAGATCAACTTTTAGAAAAGGTTCCAAAACCTCAAACCCAACCCATAACCTGCGTCACCACTTCCTGACTGACAGGAGTGAGACATGAACAGAAAAGCTCAGCACTGTGGCCTTCCTGCCTTCATCAATCCAAATTGAAAGTTCCTCTGCCTTCATCTCCTGTTTTGCCCGAGGAGAAAAGCAAACCTAGGACCCACCAGCTGGACCGAAGGTGGTGCTGCCAGCAGCTTGTGGTCAAGGCACACATCCCACCCAGCGTCTGCCCAATGCTGAGAGGCCTCCAGAGTGAAAAAGCAGTGCTTCATGTTCCCTAATTTTCGGTCAACTGCATTTGTGCATTGGCACTGGCACTGCCTTTCCCTGCCTCAAGCCCACACCAGTCCGCCAAGATGGTTAGAAGCCAGCTACTCGCAGTAGGTACGTGTTTCGCCATCTGGGGAATCATCTTTTCCCACAGAAGTAAATTATCTCTGTAATTTCATGCCAGGCTTGGGGGTTTTTGGGTTTTTTTGAAAGCAGAATCATAGATATTCACAGTAGAAGTGAAAAAAAATGTATTAAGTTAAAGAATATATTCTGGTAGAAACACATCAGCTCCTTTCTGGAAGGGCAAAGTCAATTTGCTTGGCCAGATCATCATTGTGTGGTACAAATGCCCCTTTGGATCACATGTGGCTCCACAAGGAACACATCTGAGAAGCCATGAAAGCTCTTATAGAGACAGATAAATAGAAGCTGCCTTTCAGCTGGCTTGTACCTTTTACTTGCCTTTTGGCTGTGATTAAACTCAGGCTTGAGTTCACTTAAGAATAAATTACAAACAACAAGGTTACCAAAGGAGTGAAGGTTTTTCTCAGTCGTACTGAGAGCTGCTGGATTAACTGGGGCACCGACATGTGGGCCTGACATGCTGCAACACCTTGTCGGTACTGGGGCTGACAGTGCAAGTTGTCTGTGGTAAATCTATTTTTATGTGGTGGAAAGTCCACAGAGGCCCTCAGTGGGGATCTGGGCTGAGCGGTGACTTTCCCCAGGGCACGGTGTTCCACCAAAACCCCATGAAGCAGCAGAAAAGATTCCAGCAGCTCCCTCCCCTCTCCATGCTGGGATTTACCACCAGACTGAGGGATCAAGTTGCATGTTCAGCCTTGATGTGGTTTATTATGAGCCTCTGCACATGGGGTTTTTCTCTGGCGCAGGAAAAATAGGAGCAGGTGTGGAAGGACTCGTGCAGTGGTTATTCTTACCACCCTCATTTGTACATTGTATTTTTAGCATCAACTCTTTTTTTCTTTTTGTTTAAGGCAGTGTTCAGCATCAATAGGAAGCTGGGCAAACACGTGAGGGAGATGATCAGCCTCCACTTGCTGAAGGCTGCGGAAACCGTCCCTGCAATAACACCTCTCACTTTCCACTGATCATGGGTACACACTGATCCGTTCCTCACCCCTCCACTGTGCACAAACAATCTCCATGTGAGAAAGCAAAAACTCCACTGGCTAGTTTTGCCCACTAGCCCAGGGCATTTTCCACTATGGCATTGGAAGCCCCGTGAGATGCAGCCAGAGCAATACCCACCAGTGGGCATGGTCATGGGGAACTGGGGATTCTGCAGGAGCTGGGGGAGCTGCTGTGGGTAGGGGAGCTGCAAATTCCCTGTATCTGGAGGGGGATCTCGCAGAGCCAAGTTATCTGTCTTGTACCATCAGCTGATGGGGGAACTTGTAGCACTGGCAGTTTTGCTACACAGTTTTGGTTTTTTTTTTTTGTGTCCACAGCATGCCTCAGGAAATGAGATCACTTTACAATCGGTAGCTGTGGGAAGTCCAAAGCAAATGTTTCACCCCTATCTCACATACATCTGTGTAACAGGGCCCTGAAGCCTGCAGGTAGGGTTAGCCTGTGCCCATCTCCTGCCCTGCTGTGCTCTGCCAGTGCCCACACCCCACTGCACTTCGCAAGTAAAGAGTTTTCCACCTTCCTACAAACATGGAAGTCACTGGAGACCTGGATCTTAAGCAGACTGGGACATGCAGGTCTTAAAAGTAAAGCATGCCCTTTATGGAGTGTCACGGGATGCCCAAGGAACACCATCTGTAAACCACTCAAGACATACAGTGAAAATAATCAGCTCTAATTAAAAAAAAAAAATCTCATCTTGGGCTAGAGGCCACAACTGCTGAAAGTTAACAAATTTTTTCCTTTTTTTAAAGAGCTAACCTATATTGGAACACTAACATGCCGTGGTATGACTATCAGACTTTAAGAGAAACAGGATTTTAAGTTAAATATTTTAAATCTGCAGAGGAGAGCACAGTCACCATACCAATGTCAGCTACCTCAAATTTACCTTCCATAAACTGTGAGGAAGATTTGTAGGATAATATTCTTCCTGTGTATGTAAACTGAAAGATTAAATAGCCCAACATAATAGGCCTACAAAAAGAAGCAAATAAATGAGGAACAGGTATTTGAGAACACAGCTTGCTCCTGGAGCCTTGCTTACAGCTACTGCACTGAAGTGCTGCCATTATTTTCAAATCACATGCAAAGCAGGTTTCTTAATCTGCAAAGCTCTTGCTTTGCATTTTTGTAAGGCATTAATTTGGGGAGAAGGGAACAGGTGGAGGGAGAAAGCTGCCTTGGCACTATGCACCCAGACCCCTGAGCAGATACCCAGGACTTTCCATTATGTGCCTGAACAATCTGGAAGTAGTCTTAAACTACAATAAACACTTCAAAATCTAAAGTGTTTAACTGCTCCTTAGTCTTAACTTTCAGAGCTGTTGTATCTCCCTACTGGCCTCAGGAGTAATGACTAATTTAGTAACATCACTAAATGTGGACCACACTGCAGGAGTGCCTGGCATAAGGACATCCACTCTGCTGATGAGGGCAGAATATCGGGCAAAAGAAAATCCCAGCAGTAACCCACAGGGGCATCACGGGGGTGTTTCAGCCAATTCTTTGGACATCAACCCCTTCTCTGCTCTAGCCCAGGTAAATGCTGATGGTGCAGACTGGTCCAGAGGAGTGGTCTGGCATAGCAGTGCCAGGCCAATCTCTCTGTTGCTTTTCCTCAGCAGGCAGCACAGGTTTACTTTGCAGTCTGTGTTCCTGACAAGCAGCCAGATGGACAGATGGACTCCCATGGGTGCAGGGGCACCCACAGTCCTGGTGCTTATCAGCAAGGCTCACAGGCAAGGCACTATCTGTCCAGGCAGGGTCCTGATAAAGAGTTTTCTCATTGACAACTGCTCAGAAATCAGATAAACCTTAACTGCTGTGGGGTCACTCTGCTCTCAGGGTCAAGTTTTCCCCTGCCCGAGCTGATGGGAGCTCATCTCTGGCTTCCATGGTGTACTAGTTTGAAAACAAACCAGTGGGAGGCACCAAGTCAGAATAACAATTTAATGGAAATTAAAGAAAACACTGGTTCAAACTGACAGAGTCAAGGTACAACCTGACACCCTGTTAGGCAGGGTGGTGGTAGCAGTCTGATAGAATGGTGGCTGCAGTCCTCTGAAGCAGTGATCCTGTAGTAAAAGAGTCTGCTCTTCCTCAGAAAGTCCAATGGTGGCTGTGTAGCTCCTGTCCTCTGGAAATCCAGTGGGAAGGGTTTTCTCTGGTGGTCAGAGTCCCAGATTATATCCACGATGGGATGCTTGGTTCCTCCCTCTGGGTGGAGCATCTCACAATGGGGTAATGAGTCATGAGGCCAAGTGTTGATTAGGCTGATTAACAGAAGATAGTCCAGAGGGAGTTATCTCTGAGTCATGTGGCAGGACAGTGATGGGCCATTAACAGAGAGATAGTCTGGGGGGAGGAGGCAAGGAAACACTGCCCCACCTGGTTTCAACAGCTCCTGAGGATGGTAATAGAATATACTGCAACCCAGGACACATGGGAATCCAGGCCGACCCCTGCACACCTCAAACACTCATCCCCATGGAGCAGCAAATCCAGCAGACAGCTGGAGCAGCTGGGGATCCTGAAGCACTGGGCCCTGCCTGTGATTCTCAGCTCTTTATTTACTTTGCTGAGAAAGTAGGAATACATATTTTGTACACCGGGGAGCAGCCGGTACAGAAAAGGCTACATCTATTACAAGCAGAGCTGGAAACAAGAGTGAAGAGAGAATGATGGCAACAGAAAAAAAAATAGAGGACAGACAGAGCACAGGGGAGAGTGTCTGAATGGCAGCTGGGTTCAACACAAGGAGCATTTGTTTTGCCCATCTTGCCTTTTGGGAAGGCAGAACAGTTTTCTTCCCTGACACTCACTGCTGAATTGGGATGAGATTCATGAGACCTGGACATCCAATGGGTCCTGAGCACACTGGTGCATCTCAGGGGGTACTCATGAGCTGCACTCTTAAATGCCCAAAATCACCCTGATGCCCTCAGAAGTGAACTCCCCTCCAGGCAGGCATTCCAGCTAAATTTAAGGATGCCTTTTGCCAACAGTTCCTGTTCAACCAACCAACCAACCAACCAGTCAACCAACCTTTGGTGACTGAAAGCAAAAACCTCTCCTGCTTCAAAATAGCAAAGAGCTGGCAAGCCAGAGAGAGAGGTTTGGGTCCAGATGGGGGGGATTTCTAAATCCAGCCCTGAGTAAAGAGTAATTCTTAACCTGGGTCACATCTGAGCTCAGCATTTGACCCGTGTTCACCCCTGCACCCAGAGCATCATGGCCCAGGCAGCCCATGGCATCCCTCGGCATCCCTCGGCCTCTTGTGCCACCACCTCTCTCCTCTGAGGGCAGCATCAGGGCCTGGTCCATGCAGATAAGATTCAGATCTTGTAAGAAAGCACTGACATTTATCATGTAGAAATCAGACACTTGTTACCATATAGATCTCACAGAAGAGCAACTCCTTCTTTCTTCCCATGGTGAAGGTCAACAAGTGCAGGGGGAAATCGTTGCTGCAAAGCCACAGCTGCATCAAGATCAAGCACAGCTGCTGGCAGACAGGAAGCTGCCAACGACCTTTCCCCATCAGCAATCTCCCCTCTCTCCCAGAAACGTTAACCAAGCAACAGGCCTATCCTTCAGGTGGAAAAAGCAATTTCCTTGCTGCTGGGAGTGCTGATGCTTTCTGCTTGTACCTGCTGAAGCACAGTGCAGCAGGAGGTTTTGGCTGGCAAATTCAGGACAACAGTTTAAAAGCAACAACTTGTTAAGACATGACACAGCAGCCAAGCTCTGGTTACTGATTAGGGAGGCAATTTCAGCAGCTGATTGTCCTTTAAAACTCCATCCCAGAGCAGTACCAGCCCCGCAATGCAAGCAGGACCTGCACGGTGGAGCAAGGGGTCATGCAGCACTTATTGGGAAAATGCCCCTAAGTCCATAAGGAATTAACAAGGGAGAGAAGGATGGTGGGACAAAGATGTTTTCAAAGCAAAGCCTGGTGCCCTGTTCCTCCACTGCTTCTTGGGGAATGTGTTTTCACTGCAAACCAGTTGGCATTGCTGCATATGTTACTGGTTCAAGCTCAACTACCCAGGAATTAGACACAGCTAGTTTTCCATCAGATGGTTTCTCCAGCACAGGACAACCTCACATGAGTGAGCTACTCAGATCTTTTAGATGCTTTTTGTCAGCCTTGGGCTCTTGCCCATAGATCCACCCCAAGCAGCTCACCTTCCCTCCATTGCCTGCACGAATGCAAACTTATTTCTGTGTACAAGCACCATTGGTGACACAGACAAACTTCACACCATGTGTGGGGAGAAAGGACATCAGTAAATTTGGGAAGATGAAGAGAAACAGTAAGCAGGGATGCTCCTGCAGAGGTGTCCCCATGAACCAGGCCTGCTTCTCTCATCCTGTGTGTAAAGTGGAGCAGAGCTGGTGTTCAGGCCCCAGTTAAACAGCCTGGAGTTGTAATTTTGTGATCTTCACCAAGCTGTTGGGGAAAGAGGTGAATTTATGTTTACATTAAAAGAGAACAGGGTGGGGGGTTTTTTTGTTTCCTATCAAGCAAAGGAGCTGGGCATTTCTTAGCTAGCTTTAAGCACATTTGATTTAGTAGAAGCATCCTTTTGTTTTGAAATGTGACAGAAGAGAAAAACGAGGAAAAGTATGAAAATCAGATCTGCCACAGGAGCCTCTCCCAAGCAGGACCGGCAGTTCCCAGGCCTCCAAGCCCTTCTGAAGGATCTGCTCTGTGCTCTCTGGCTGGGTGCTGCTGCAGCATGAAGCAACAGGCTCCAAACTGCTGTCCCCCAGGCTCAGAAACTGTAGTGCTGACAAAGCTGCTCTGCCCCCTTTCAAGACGAGCACATCCCTTTTGAAAACATAATTTGTATTAACTAGGAGAAAAGATTTTTTGTCTTTTCTTACTTCAAGGACTCGGGTCAGTCAGCAGGGTAAGCCAAAGCCTGGGGCAAGATTCACCTCATCCAACATTTCTGCAAAGAGGGCAGCAGAGAGGCCAGGGAGGTGAGAGTCACAAGACCCTTGCACTTGCAGTACCTTGTGCCTTTGCAGTGAGAAGCAAAATACGTCTTTCCATGAACCCTATGTAACATGGCAGCTCATCACCATAAGAGAACATTAAGGCAAAGCACATGGAGACATTAAAAAGTATTTGACACCTATTCGCCAGAAGTTCCAGATGTGGACAGGCAAGATGGATAGCAGTATCTGACACTTATCAGGTGTCATGCACAGGCCATTCGCAAATATTTGAATTCAAAATAAACTTTGCTAGCAGGGGATTATGTTGTTCTTTATGGCTGTTCTTTATGGTCCCCTCCTTGTCTGCCGACCACCTGCTGGCAATCAGATGCAGTATCACCATTTCTGTCTCCTTGTCTGCACTAGAAATCACTTCTAGGGCATCACTGTTATTTAAAAGGTCCTGGCATTCTGGTGGAAGGAGGCTCTGGGCCCACCTGACTGCATTCTCTCATGGGCTGTGAAAACTTCTCTGGTGTTAGCTGAACCCACTGCCTATCCAGAGATGGCCTCCAGGAAACCAACAGGAACGTCACAGCCAACACTCAGAGTGGTTTGAGACCCTGCCTGGGAATTTCTTGCTCTTGCTCCACTCCAAGACACTTAAGTATGCAGAAAATCATCTTGTTCATTCCTTTTTTTTTGTTTACCCCATGCATTTCACTCACGGATCTCAGGGTAACTCTCTGATACAAGCACTTTGTACTCCTCTTACAGTATTCAGTGACTAACACCAGCTCACTCATCACATGCCTATTCCAGTCTTTCACTGATCACTCATCCAATTCCTCTTTGTTTCTGCAGAAAATTGCATTAAAAAGCTCACACAAAGAAATCCTTGCATCTTGGTCCAATGCCAACTAGTAAGTCTCTTTCACAGCAATGAGCATGTAAAAAGATTTTGCTGTATTTTGTGCACACCCTATGCCAAAAATTCAAGCACTAGATATTTAAAACATTGCTATAAACACCCAAATTATTAAAACCTTTGGTGTTAAAGGCACCACATTATCCTTCACCTCTCCCTAGACAAGTAGTCAGTATCACAGACATTTTCTGTTCTGAATGGAAGCAACACATTTTCCAAAGGTACTGTGTTTAGTATCCCAACAGTCTGCCTGGCTCTTCAGCTGTAAAGACACAGCAAATGATGGTTTTGGAAAAAAGGCAGCCAGGCAAATAGTTCTCATTGGGAAATGGCTGTTTTTACGCCTACCCATGACAAGGAAGAGCTAGAAACCACCAAACTGCAAAAGCATTAGGAGGCACTTTGGACAGAGTTCCTGAGAAGTACGTAAAAGCACTTTTCAAACCAAAAATTAATCATTCGTAGCAAGCTCTAAAATAGCCATAGATGTTGCAAAACATCTATGAAAAGAGGAAAGAAAGTTGACAAATGCTTCTCACCACAACTTTATGCGCTTAGCTTTAACGTAACAATCTTTGGTTCTGTAATTTCAAGACTACAGAAGGGTCTGCCTCGTGAGCTGCCAGACCAGCTATGTCCTCCTTCGCAGGACTACATCTGGGCATCTTATAACAAAAAGTTCCACAGAAAACATCTAGGTAACACCAACTATCTCAGTCTTTTAATAGAAACACACAAGTAAAGGTCATCTTTGCTCTCTCAGTGCTGAGTAAAAAGAGAACACCAAGCAAAAGGGAGATAGGTGAAACCACATTAACAAGATCAGTTGTGTTTCTCATTGTCTGGTGTCAAGGCTAATCAGGCTCCCACAGTAATTCTGGACGTGGAAGCGCAGCAGTAATCGCACCCAGTGCAAGCACTGCACCATTACACTGACATGTCTCCATGTGCACACAGAGAAGGAAACCATCCACACCGAGCCTGTGCCAGGGCAGGACCAAAACACCCCACCCAGGAGCTTTCAGGAGCACAAATGAAGAGAACCAGCCCAGGGAGCTTTTGCCACACAGAGGCAGCAACCAGCACCAGCATCTCCCCTTGCAACACAGGGGACCTGCTTTCCTGCTGCAAAGGGGAAGTGAGGGCTCTGTAGGTTTCGGGGGTTCTGTGGTCCAGTCGGGACGGCCGGACGTAGACGGTAACGGATGGAGACGGAGAGATCTCTATAGGCAGGTCTCGGGACACAGCCGGTTTATTGTAAAGGGCGTGGGTATTGGGGCACTGCTCAGAGCTGCTGGACTCAGCTCTGAGCAGGCCCAAGAGAGCAAGAGAGTGAACGGGTGAGAGAGAGAGTGTAAGAGCAAGAGTAAGAGCAAGAGTAGAAGTGCAAGAGAGAGAATGAGTAGAAGAGAAGTGAGAAGTGAGAATCGAAGTAGAAGTAAGAAGTGAAGAGAGAATGAGAATGTCTGAAGTCCTGGTTACAATACAATAAATCATCTTCTGTACTGAATATTCTGATTGTCACTAACCAATCTAATACAAGATACAAATCCTATAGCATTTACATACAGCCTATAAGAGTTCTTATATTACCATAGAGTGTTACATCTTAACTCATAAAAACTACTCTTTGGACCCCTTCTGCTGAGCTAGTAGGGTCTGCTCTGACCCTTGGACCGCTTGCAAGCAGAGGGTATTGTTCAATCAAGAGGGGATTACTTCAGTGGCCATACCATTGTTTTCTAGTTGTTTAGTAACTAAGACCTGGTATTTCAAAAGTGGCTTTCATTTCGATGTTGCCTGTAGTTTTCATATTCCCAAAATCTTTTGTCAGGCAATCATATTTCCAAGGCTTTCCTGTTTCATCTTCCCCAACAGGGCTCACTTCTGCCCACTGCCCCTGGTGCTTCAGCTGTCTTAAGAGCAACAGAGGACACAGCAGTCACCTCCCGCCATGCTTCTCCAGTCCAGGCACCTCGAGAAAAAAAAAAGAGCCTGCTCTGACAACCTTGTAGGGAGGCAGAACAAGGCACTGGTTTCTTTCTTTCACAAAATACTGAAGCACAGCACAACCATCCCCATCACTCCATTTTAGAACACCTACCATATCTCTAGCCAGCATGAGAATTAAGAGCACTTCAATTAAACCAAAACTGGTTTTAGTCAAACCAAATCACTTCTCATGAGTGCTGCACGCTATTTGAAGAAGTACTCTGAGGTTATAGCTCTGAGGTCAGATGCCACACTTGAAAGGAATTCTGCACAAACATGGACTTCTCGTAAATCTTACTGCTTTATGCTGGCTAAGGAGAAAGAACTAGTAGAACATCAAAAATGAGGTTTCAGTTGTAAGACTTTTTTGCTGTACAGAAAGGAATAGAAATGCAGGTTAAACAGAGTTCACAGGAACCTAATCTTCAATTAATCTTTGAAATAAATGCCTGACCTCACACATACTTTACAGTTAAAACTCAACATTCCTGAAGGGAGCTTTGCTGCCTAATCCAACAAGCTCCCCGCCTACTTTTTTTTTTTAACTAAATACACAATCTTACATAAGTTCATTCTCTCAAATCATTGAACAAACAGGAATTATTCAAAGGGTTTGCTTAAAAAGACATGCCTTAAAAGAAACACAGCACAGTGCATTGTGCTGAGCATCTGGCACAACATAATCTCCACTAGTAAAATATGATTAGCTGGCAGGAGCCTTGGACATTTACTCTAGGAGATGAACTGGCATAATTGGTTTCTGTAAGTCCATATACATTTATATGAAATGTATTTTAAGAAAAGCTGGAAAGCTGAAGTGTTCTGGGTATCTTCAGAAAAGAGAGCTCTCCAAACCACAGTGCCAATCACACTGATTGTGCTGAAAAAGCTCTGATCCCTCTTATATCAGGCCTTCTTAACTATGGACCTACTCTTACCTGTCTGCTGAGCTCTCACTGTGGTTCCAGTGGATTCAGGGTGTCTGTCTGCACACCTCATGATGGTTAAATTGGTTAAAAGGGATACATCTAATTATTAAAAGGGATACACCTGATAGTTAAAAGGCATACGTGACCCTGAACTTCATTCAGTTTTGCAGTTACCTGCAGGTAACTTTTCATTCTTACTTCAGACCAGTATTTGAAGGGGAAAAAAAAGATGATTTTTTTATGCTAGGATAGCCCACAAACTATCTGCCTCCAAATTACAAGAAAACTAAGTTTGATGAGGCAGGCAATCCATGGTCTACAAAATTTGATCAAAGGCAAAAGTATGGAAGGAAAAAAACCCCAAAGAACTACCCAAAACATGTATTGCCACCTTCCACTTGAATGTGAAACTGAAAGTTAGTAGAAAATTCTAACTTTTGAGTTTGTGGCAAAAGTGCACACTAGCTTTAACTGAAATCAGACAAAAATAATGTGCAATACAGCCTGCTGAGAAATGTTTCAGTAAGAAACTAGGGCTGTCCTACCTTCAGGCCACAGGAAAATCTGAATTAAAGATCTGACTGCAGAAATGAAACTCCTAGAGGCTGACTAGACAATTATTTAGTAAAACAGAAAGAACACAGGCACGTGCACTCACTCTCTCTCTGTTCCTACAGGCACACAAGTAGCTGGCCTAGTTTTGAGTTTTGCTGCCGCTCATTTCCAGCACCCATTTGTTGGCCTATTTGTTTGTGGTTAGCAGTCTAGCTTGCAGAATTCTCTGCAGAAGAGATTTTTGCTACACATTTCAGATGTACATGCTTTCTTGCTTTGCACATGCTTTCCCCTCACACCCTTTAAGCAAATGTAATGTTTCTCCCCCTCCATTTTCCAGAAGAATCCAGTTGTTTTGACTGTTCCCTTTCAATGCCCTCTAGTGTTGTAAACATCCTCCCACCCTATCACCATGTCAGTGATAAGACTGCTGGTGCACTACTGCAAAAAGTCACATTGTCCCTTCACTTGCCCCATGTCCCCTGGCATCTCTGGCCATCATCTCTTACTATAAAGTTGGACAATGTGCTCTGCCTTTATTTCATCTAAAACCACTTCAGACAGGTCCCAATTACAGCTCCTGCTAAAACAGCACCTGGGCTCCCTGAGCAACACAAAGTAAGAAGCCATCCATGGCATCCCAGGGCTTTAAGCTGTATTAGGCAAATGTTTGGAGGACTAGAGCATGGGACCTGTAACCTGTGAATTCTCTATCACGTATTAAGAGCAGGGTATCTCCTCCCACCACAAAGAAGGTTTGCTGTTTTCTTGCTCTGGCTACTGGCACTACAATTGCTCATGTGTTTTTACTGAAGACACTCATATGGAAACACTTTCTCAACTCTCTACTTTGGCCTAAGTTGAAATATACATTGTATCTTAGTTCACAGGACACAGAATTCCAAGGACTCTGAAGAAACATTTAGCCAAGCTAGTCAATTTATTGAGTCTCTATCAAGTAGGTTTTGATTAACAAGGGAAAAGAACAACAAGCAACTTACAAAATAAATACTAAAAACAAATTGCCTTCACATTCATAAAGTTTTCTGGGGACAAACATTAGAAGAGAGAAAATGTATTCTAGTTGGAAGAATGTGCCTCAGGTTTATTAGAAAAAAAGTTCTTAGAGAAGAAGATTCTCTTAAAAGAAACTATTTTCATACAGCACTACACTTAAAAACTGAATCATACGCCAAAAAAAGCTGTGAGGGAGAAAAGGTTTATATTTACATATAGGACACACAGTACAAAGCATTAGCTGGACTTATACTTTACATTTAGAGTTTATACCATTAGCGTGGGTGAGCTATGGACCAGGAGAGCTCTGAGTTTTTCACAAGGTTACACTAGTGCAGGCTCTAGGTGGATGTCCCTGCAGACACCTTAGTTCTATCAATCAGTACAGAAGCTGTGCAACAGCACTGGCTCGGACAGGTAACTGTTCTGATAGTGCCCATTTGCCTCCAAGGCAAGTATTTATACAAATGAAGACAGCTTTGCTCTTAGCCTCTCCATGCTTGCTGGAAGAAGATTCACCATCTCCTTACTGAGTTCTAGTTCAGTTTCAATGGCAGGGACAGCATCTGGATACTTCTCACAATAGTCTACCAGAAATGTGTAATATTCCAATGATGTCTGCATATTTTCCAGTTGCTTTTTGCTATCTGAAGTAATAAGCTTACCATATAGTCGTGCAATATGAAATTTAGCCACCATTGCAGGGCGAAGAACATCTTCCTCGAGCTTTTCAGGGAACACCTTATCAGGGTTCCTCAAAGAATCCAAAAAGAGTTCATAATATTTGATTGCGAACTGAGCCAGAGAATTAATTTTTTTAACTGTGTGGGAGTCTAATTTCTCTAACCTGTTACCAATAGCTACCTTTAAATCCATCATCTCATAATAGGTGTCAGCTAGTTCACACTGAAGCTGCCTACAAATCAACAGGTAGTACTGGGGGTTCAGGTCTGCATAGATTGGCTCCAGCATGTCTATTCTACGCTTGTGCATTTTGCAGCGCCTCTCATAGTCTTCTTCAAAGAAAGCAAGTACCTTAAACAAAGCACTGTGATCCTGAACAATTTCAATATGGTCAGTAACATAACCATCAACCTGAAAGAACTCTTTTGCTTCCTGAACATAGTTCTGGCCAACCAGGAAGATTTCTCTGGCTTCTTGAAAATCTAAAGGATAGACACTGCTTACTTTCTCCTCCATGGCTAAGACAGAGTCACATATATCACTTGTCCCAAAAAGAACAGCTTTTTTCCTGCCCTTCTCTTTTTCATCCTCTTCTTTTTTCCTTTGGGCTTTAAGTTCCAATTGCCTGTCTGGATCCAGCTCTCCTATGTTATCCTGAAATGAGAAAGCATGCTAATTAAAAACAGATCTGGCTTATAAAGAGATACTTACACTGAATCATTTTGAGTCACCTTTGAAATATGAACTAGTGAGCAACAAGACAAAAGAGAAATAATTGATATATTAGGCCTTATATTAACAAAAGAATAATGTAAATTACAGTGTCAATTCTGACAAGACAAAATTAAGGTGGTTCAGTCTCCCTACCCTATGTGACAAAACAGCCAAAGGAATAAACGTTAAGCCCAAAGCCTCTGCTCCACAAAGCGTTTCAGCAAATGCTGTTTTAAACATCTGTAGGAAAACTTAAATGAATTCAATGAGCTGAATCAAATCTGAATTAATCAAATGCTTGAATGAATGAGAACATCAGCACGCAAAACTGTTGCATATTAAGACAGTGTTCTTACTAGCAGTTAAATAAGAAGGTATCTGTCAAATCAAGCTGCAAGAAAATGCAGCAGAGAGGAGAAAAATTTGTGAGGTTGCTGTAAAAGCAATGCACTGATCACTCTACAGAGCTGATCTCCTATCTGTGCTTACTCTTAAGTGCTGCATTTAAGTCAAAGCATACCATGAAATACTTGCTACACTGCAAGTATTTGTTGTTTTGTTCACTGGGCAATTGCTTACTTCTTGTTACCCACTGCAAATTGATTCCTCTTGCAAACATCAAAGCAGACTTAGTTTGCTGTTAGACAATGACAGCTACAGAACCGATTTTCTGTTACCTCAAGCAATTTTCGAGCGCTTTGCAGAAGATTCAGGCAATACTTTATCCAACACCTTGCAATTTCAGCTTTCCTCTCTGGAAGGTCCTGTTGGTCTGGCTCTGTTTCATCTACTGAATGGACATAAACACATAAAAACTTTAAGAGAAGTCCAGCAAGACCCTCAAATGTTACATGGAAAGAATATCATACTTGTATTTAATTTTTCCTCATGGTTAGACAGAAACATGTTCTCCATGTTAGTTTATGTAATAGTTCTGTAAACTGTCATTTCTGGTAGAAACCCGTATAGACTAACGTGGATTTATCATCTATGAATTCTGAAAATAAATAGATCATAATGTATCTTTTAAAAGACCTTTCATCTTCAAGGTGTTTTACTGGAAAAGGTTTCCGGGTCTCTTTGTAGTAAGAGAAAGAAATCAGGATAATTCATTTTCTGAGATTCAGCTGCCTGCCCGTAATTGTTTCTGAAGATAAGGGCATTGGTATTGCAAATGGCCCCAGGCTTGCTACCAAAAAAGGGAACAAAATAGGGGAAACTGCCTTTAGTTAAGCTACCTGGTACAAACATAAGATTTATTAGCTCTACAACTTCTGTGTTTTTCTCCCCAAAGTCTCTCCACTATCATAAATAGCAGCACTGCTGATGTCTCAAGATAACATTTTCATAAACCAAACACATTTCAGTGAAAACTCACTTCCCAGCCTCTATGCAGAACACAGTGAGTTAGCTGAACAATGAGAGGACATTCCTACAGGACGGCAGCACTCCTGTTCGTGAAATAAAAAGCCAACTTCAGACTCAGACTCTGAAAGTTTCTTCTACTGGTAGTCACACTGGACTGCCAAGTTGTTCCTTTGCATCAATGCCCAAACAACAAGGAGGGCAGCTACAACTCCAAAACCAGCCATTGATGAGGCTGCAGCATCCAGCAACAAAAGATAATACAAGTACCTTCTGGATCTGGGGTTTTAAAAGCTGCAATTTTGCTCCCTCTTTTAAAGCTATTCCCAGGAAGCATCTGGTTTGGTTCCTGAATCACTGCCCTCTGATCACTGAGGCAAACAGCATTTTTAGCACATGTAAAAAGCCAAATGGATGAACAGAGACATTGCCACTGTTGAAGTGGATATTGTTTTAAATTTCCCTTTTACTCTGGTATGCTTTCTGAAACACCAGCAACAAGCACTTGAGTTTTTCTCACAGGGTCTACCCGTAGTCAATCTTGAGCTGTAGTAGCAGTCACTTTTCAGAAACCTTTCACTTTATTGAAAAATATTCTAGAAAATTAACACTGGGTAAGTTTTGTACATTTATTAATGTTTAAACTTCAGTTTTAAACATTAACACATAATGATGCTTAATTCACAAAAATTTTATTCAAAACTTTTTTATAAACTTACCATCTTCAGCAGATGGCACCTGTCCAGCTTGGCTAAAGATGACACTGGCTGGTGCT
>NW_008246060.1:995557-1002895 GCF_000691975.1 Corvus brachyrhynchos
CTCCATAAAGCATTCCTAAGAGAAACAGGAACAGAGCAGCATTTAGCACTGGTGTGGGCAGCCCAAGCACTGCTCTCACTTGGCCAAACCCTTCACCTCAGAGAGTGAACATGCATGACCACAAGGGAAATGACAAAACTGAGAGACTCTGGAGCATATTCCCTGGGCACTGGAAGAAAATATACAATTTTTCCACACCTATTACTGAATACAGTATTTTCTAACCAATTGTTTTTTCTGTACCACAGCCACAACACTAAGCCTTGACTTTAATATTAACTATGCACACTGAACATTCTGAATGTTCTGCTCTCTGCTACTCTAGCTGCCTTGAGGTGAAGGAAGTGATGCCTTGTGGCAAACACTATCACAGGGTGTTAGTGGGAACGAGCCGGACATACAAGTCAACATTGTGAGTCAGATCTAGATTCCTTTACCCATATTTGGCAGTGCACTGTTAAATAATTAGTGCTACCAATGCATCAAAAAGATAGGGAAATTAGGAGTTACTACTGAAATTAGCATTAACTGGCTTAGGTAGGGCAGGAATCTTTTTAAACATCAGAAAAAATAATCTAAATAGCCTGGAATATAGAAATTCCTAAATAAAGCTGAAGCACGTCCTAACAGTAGATTGTTTAGAGTCAACACACAGCAAACAGCTACCAACTCACATATCCAATTTAATGTTCATGTAGGTTCAAACAACTCTTGAGCATATGCTAAGGTACAAAGGACAATAATTTAGAGAAAACAGTAAGCCATACCTTGCTCTCAGATGCTTTTTGTTTTCAAACTTTATTGTAAGAGAACAATATAAGAAAGAATTTTAAATTAAATTATTATAATGTTAAAGTTTACTTATGAACATGACATCACATTATTGCTAATATTTCATTAGCTATAGAGCTTTTCTCTTGTTTACACCCCTGTTCATCTTCCCCACTGCCATCGCAACACCACAGGAAAGCCACCATGTCCTCTTCAGAAAAAACTGACAGATGTTTCATGTCAGAAGACAACTTGTGGTTTTACAGGTGCCCATTTTAAATTCAGCTTGGAGCCCTGTCTCAAAGACAACTGTTTTAGTTGACAGTAACATTAATGGTATCACTACAGCAGAAAAACATTGGGTATATTACCTTGGAGAGATAGTACTGTGACAAAGTGGCAGCATTGCGTGCCCATTCTACTGGGTAGTAGCCACAGTACTCAAGCTGTCGTTTCAGAGTAGTATGGCAATACTGAGCAGCCTTCTCAATCATGTCCAGGTGCTGGTAGACTTGTGCCAGGTAATACAGAGTATGAGTGTAGGCTTTTTCAAATCTGGAAAAAAACCCAACAGTCTCTTAAGATTTTTTTCTTTTTTTCCTCCCTAAATACACCCTCATAATTTGGGAAAAAAAAAAAGTAATAATAATTTAACTATGCTGCTTAGCACCCACCTTTTGGATCTTTCTTGGTCTGTGAGTTTTTCTTCTTCTGCCATGAAATGTTCACTGGGATCCAGGGGAGGATTTCCATCCTGCCAGGGTACATGATACATTCAGCGAAGTACATTTCTTACTCTGTGGCACAGTGCTCCCTCTTCTGGCTGCACATCATTTACCATTTGCCAACCCCAAATTTAACAAAGCTCTGCGTAACCCATCCCAGTGACACATCTCCAGAGTAATTCCACAACATTCAGGAGATTTAGAGAATGAAAGTCACAATTCCACAAGGAATGACAAGGTTCACAGCTTGCAGGAGACTTCTGCTTATGTACTTTAAAGCAATGCATGCTGCCTGCACCAGAGATACTCAGCCTGGATTCTATAGGACTCTACTGGGCACCTTTATTTTGTACAATAACATACTGGGTTTTGAGGCATCAATTTAATACCAAGCACGCCTTCAAGTGTGAAATATTCGTTTGCCCAGCTGCACCGATCAGTAGCAAGAAAACATCCTGCAGGAAGTACTGCAGAGAACATGAAGTGCAGAGTGCTCAGCAGACCTGCTGTGAAGACTAACTGCTGTGAAGGGACTCCCAAGTATCTGCGAGCTGGCGAGATCTTTTACTCAGACAGACAAATGAGACAACATGCAATGTCTTTGGAGGATGAAGCTGCTAAATCTTCCTATCAGGCATAGCCTACATGCAAGTTATTAAATGTGGTAGCTCACATCATTAGAAGCACTTTTTTGTTCTTTAAACCATGAGTTCTGTCAGAATCCTTACATGGACAACTATACACCTTTTGGCATTGCTGTATCCAAGTCTGCCTTAAGACAACTGTCAATAACGTTATCAGACAGCTCACAAGCAACCCCAACAGATGAACATCGCTCATGACAGAGCTTTATTATGTGCTTATCCCATTTCCTTTGCAATTGTGAATAACTTCAGATGTCAATTCTAAAACACTTCATATGAAACCATCTTTTTAAGATAACTTTTCTCCCACTACACAGTGCATCATGGAGGGTGTCCAATGTGTCTGCCAGCAACAAAGCCCAGGTTAGTAGGCAGCTTGTCTAGCCCTTTCCTAACCCCATTTATTTCTTAGCCCAAGAGAAGGTAAGGCAACAAATAAAAATCAGTTTCAATAAATACTTTTCATAAGTTAATACAGACTTAGGCAGGAACAGGAACAAGGGCAGAGAATACACTCACTTTACAGGGAAGAAAACACACTATGTTTGTACTGCTTCTCATTAAAAATCCCTGAATGGACTTGTTTACTTGCTTTTAATAGAAGTGTTTTACTCATCTTAAAAAATGAACAAATGTACCTGAAACAGATAGTGACAAATAAATTAAAGCGTGTTTAACCTACCAGAGGCATGTAGATTTTTGTACATGATCTTTTAATCTGTACGGTTTTGTTTACACCTCATTCATTTTTAGATGTGAATTTATAACCCTTCCTCTTGTTTTATTTAGATATAAACCTTCTAACAAGATTTAGAGCATATTCTGGCAAGACTAGAGCTATTCCTGCAAAGAAAGGAACTGAAATGACATAGTACGCAAAACTCTCGCCTCCTTCCTGTATCTACAGATCTCTCTCTGATATCAATCCTTATGTCTTTACTTATCCTCAGAAAGAGCTCTCCAACTCTCCTTTCTAAGCAGACTTCATTAGCCCAAGCTCCTTGCGTTGGTTTTGGCTTTAGGCGAGGGAAACCACCCTATCCAATTTGTAAGTTAATTAGACCCAGTCAGTAAACAACTAAATCCACCTGCTCAGCAAAATGTCTCCATCATCAGCAGTTTACCAAAGACTCCCTAATACGAAGGCTTCCTGATACCCTAAAAATGGGGAATTTTAAGAAAAGCATATTCACATATTTATAATTTCTGAAAGACAAATGCTGTATAAATCTGTAGTTTCTTCTAAAAAAAAGACTTAAAGCATTGTTATGTTTGACTGCATAATGCCTTGAACTGTAAGTGGCAAATATTGTTAGGGGAAAAGGTGTGGTAAGCAATCTCACATGGGCTCATCACGTATGTATAACCCCAGTCAGGCAGCAAAGCCCCAGAAGAAATATTCAGTAACCACTACTAATAAAAATTAACAGCTTCAGAAAAGTCTACAGTGAAAATGTGAAGTACTTGGCAGCACTTTAATCCACTATACCATAGTACCAGTTTAATTTCATAATCACTGGAGCAAGTGCCAGAAGCTTTTGGAAGTCATGTGATAGGTGGGGCTGGGTATAAATATCAAAGTTGAACATCAGGAATTAGAGAGAGAATCTGTAGAGAGGTGTAGTATCTCTAGTTAGTCCAACTGATCCAGAGAGCAGGAAATAAGCTGACAAGCTCTTCAGCACAAGTGGGGCTTTCTTCTGGATCCATTACCTCTTCTATCACTGTAGGCCAGCATGGCTGCAAGGGTGGAACGATGGCAGTAACCAACCAATAAATACTTGCCCATTCTAAAAATCTCTGCAAGAATAATTGGTACTCTAAACCAATTTCATGTAAAACCTGAACCGAACCTGTAATTTCATGAAACTAAGGTCTGTCCAACCTATTCAGCTGTCCTGAGACACAGCTACTGCTTCTTGAAGACCACAAATGTTTTTAGCTCACTCCAGAACAGTCCCTGAGGCAAGTCAGTGTAGAAATAGCTTTGCAAAGAGCTTAAAAATAGCACAAGGGAGTCTTTGTAGGATACACAGCAGAATCCACAGCTCAAACGGTTGTTTAATATGCATGAGAGGGTTAGCTGTCTGTGAGACTGTCCTCTTGGATGTGGAACTAAACTACTTGCCCCTGCAAAACACTGCACAGTCAGAGAAAACCAAACAAATATTAGTTTTGTTTCCTTTTCCTACTGCAAGCAAAGGACATTTTTACTGCATTTCCAATTTCCTTTTCCTACTGCAAGCAAAGGACATTTTTACTGCATTTCCAAGATAAGATTTAATAACTGTCATAATTAAAACCCAAATTCTACCTGGCATCAACTCTGGATTATTAAAGAGCTTTCAAAAGGGACCATTATTTTTGAGCAAAATCATTTTCTATTTTGAAATTCTCAAGTAATACTCTAGTTTGCCTTGTCCTATACTGCAGTGCAACTCGTATCACTTGCCAAAAGTATCACAGCAGCCAGTATAAAGCACAGAAGCTCAAATTCCATTGCATGTTTATTTCAAAGATTACTTAACCTGCAAGTGGCATGTGAAAGTAAAACCTGCCATGATATTAACACAGTACCTCTTTCATGTATTGATTATACAAGGCTTCTGCAGATTCCAAGTAAGTTTGTGCAGTTTCAATTTCATCCCTTTGAGACCACAGGATACCCAGATTGTTCTAAAGGTAAAAGGTAAAAAAATAGTCATGTTCCATTCACATCACACATTTTTTTCCAAACAATTGATCAGTCTTCATTCATATATATATATATATGTGTGTGTCTTCTAATACGAAGTATTTCAAAAACCAGAAATTGTGCCCACAAAGTTCATTGTGGGTTGCTCAAAAGGAGGGGGTTCTCACACAGCAAATTTCACATTAAAAAATCACCTCACAGTCTAACTTTCTCTGTTTACTCTGCTAGATAAGGACCGGTGTGCTGAAATAATGAGCTTTTTCCACAGAGTATGTTCTGCATCCAATTCATGCAGCTTTTACATCACATACAAATATCATAAAAAGAGACAAGAAATCAGAAATTTGTTAACATGACTCCACAGAAAAAATTAACAGGAAAAAAATATGCTAGGAATGAATGCTTGCATATTTTCAGCAATGGAAAGAGATGAAAAGCACCTCTGAGATGCAAAAGTTATAGATTATTGCCTTCAAATTTAAGTTAAAGCAATGTACATAGTAACTCACTGCATCTGCGAACCCAACTCTTACAAAAATGACACTAATTTTATTAATAAGATGAAGGTGTTAATAATAATCTATGTCTGATGTGCTAATTTAAATCCTAGGCAGTGCTGTTACAAAATTCAAGAGGGCTAAAAAAAACCCCCCAAAACCTTCAAAATAATTAGAATGTGTAGCTGTATGCCAGCCCTGTGTCCCTTTCAATTCCATTCTACTGTTTTTCTAAGAAAGCACATCACATGTTGTTTATGAACTGAAACACTTTGGCCAAGGCCAAGCAGTGGAACAGACCAGATTCCATCAGACAGACTGGGATACACAATCTTATGCAAAAGCTCAGAAATCAGAAGTGGGGCTAAAGAAAGAGGCCCAGCAGGAAAAAGGAATGCCTCTTCCTTCAAAATAGCAGTTAGTGCCATGGCAACACACCCCAGGCATCCCAGAAGGTGGAGAAGTATGGCCACTGATGATAATCATTGCTTTAAAATCAGGAATTGTTTAAATTAAGTACTGAAGCCTGTTACAGCCCTTGGGAGCGGGAGCTGAGGGCTCGTTTCCCAGCACTGTGCACACCTTAGGACAGTGCCAGGCAACAGCAGGCCCATCAGTGTTGGGCCACAGCACTTCATATGCATAACAAACTTTATCCTGCTGCTTCCTGAAGGCCCTGAAACAGTGAAGTCCATGCAAACTTTGGTCTAATAGAGAGAAGAGCTGCTTTGCAGTACACCAATTCAGAAGTGCAGTGCAATCTCTGGTGCTGAGCCACAAGAGCCACATCTCCCCAGGAACATGTGGAAAGATGTTATCTTATTTCGGCTGGAGCAGCCTCCTTATCTTACAAAGGGTAACAGATTTGTAGCAGTGTACCCATACCCTCACACTGAAGGACAAGGAGCAGATGTAACCTCACTGTTCCAGACAACTCAGCTAATTTAACCAGTGCAAGACAAGTCATCCTTTCACTTGCACCTTTCCACACCAGCCCACAATTCCTTGACAGTTTGATGAGGAAGCACTATGGAACCTTTTCTAATTAGAGCAACCATTTTTGACAGAGACATCTAAATAACTGCTCAATTTCATTTACAGTCTAGCGTCAGATACCTAAGATACCTAACTATACACCAGCTACCATGACAGAGTGATCAAGTAAAGGCCCTTGTGTGAATCTTCGTGTGGCAAAAACTAATACTGATAACAGTATTCTATTCTTCTGAATAAAGAGAAAATAGTATTACTTCAAGCACCAACAAAACTGTATTTACCCATCTGGGACAAAATATAATAGTTTAAAATATAACAGACAATGCTGAAAAGCAAACGAATTATCATTTCAGGATAACACATCAATAAAAGCACCTCCCAACTTCACTTTAACAACCACTGAGTTAAGGAATCACAAATAAATTCTGGATGTAGTGAGGTCTTTTACTAATTTATTCTTTCACGGTTCTTACAAGTTCTGTCTCAGTGTGTCCAGAAGAGCACGCTGTTCCATCAACACCCAGTTTCAATTAGGAGAACACATTTTAGATGCTCTGCACGCCCAGAGGCATCAGCAAGAGGCTTAAAACAGAAGAACACCCCTCCAACAGCCACCACCTGTGAATGATTCCTTCCAACAAGGACTGAACGCCAGGGCTGCTGTGTTGATTATGGTTAAACGAGCAGCACCTGTCAGGACACGGGATTGCCCTGGATCTCTTCGCAGCCCACTGCAGAGACCACCCGGCACAGCCCGCAGACACAAGGCCCTGCTCCGCCTGAGCCTCCCGCTCCACGGACACCCCTTGCGGCCTCCCCTGCCCACCTGGGCCTGTATGTAGAGGGACACGCAGTCCGGGGAGAGGCGGTGCGGCTCCAGGAGCTGCGTGCAGCGCTGCAGGTGCTCCTCGCCGGCCGACAGCTCCTCGGTGTCGGTGTGGTTGACGCCCAGCTCGTACTCCAGCACGGCCCGCCGCACCGCCAGCACCGCCCCGCCGCCCCCCTCCGCG
>NW_008246060.1:1003215-1014617 GCF_000691975.1 Corvus brachyrhynchos
GCCCCCTCAGGCGGTACCCTGAGGGAGCCGGCAAACGGGAGCGCCCCAAAGGACACCATAGCGCTGGCACCCGCGGGCAGCGTTCGAGGAAGGGTGCTGAGGACTTAATGTCCAGTTTTTCTGTAAAAAATTTATTTTAGAACCCGATTTTTTAACGCTGCTGAAGAGGCGAGGCATGGTTACTGTCCGTGTTTGGATGAATTTTGTTCCCTCACAGTGCTGAGTTTCCAGCACACTCACAGGGTCACAGATGCCCTAACAGGCAGCAGCTACTTTGCTGAGCAGAAAGAAAAATCTCCCAAAACACCTGGTCATTTCAGCAAACATGATTTTTAGCCATCCTCCAAGACAGGTTGGTTTATCAAGGAATAAAGACAAAGAGGAGTATCTAACAGGCTTTTACTGTCTGATAAAATTCAGCTCAGTCCCGTATCTGTAGCAGAGGTTAATTGAGTGTCCTGTTAAAGTCCCCGATTTCCACTCTTGAACCAGCTTTTTCTCTTGAAGTCTCCTTGCCTGCTGTTTCCGAACTTGGAGAACCCTCGTCCCGCCTCCTGGGGATATTCTTCCAGCTCAGGCAACTCACTTGCCACCGACAACTGCCAGCGCCGTGTGTCCTTCCACTGCTCCTGAAACAACACCAATGTAACCAGACTTTATGTCCCTGCAGGGGTGTCCAAGGTAGCATCAGAAGCAACACTGAATGCGAAGGCATTTCCAGACAAATCCCACCCCTGCCAAAATAGGCCATTAGATCCCCCCATGGGAAACACAGTCCTGTGACAAAGGATAAACAATCACAAGGGACAAAGGGAACGAAGTTGACAGAAAACTGGTGAACTCTCAAATACACTGGAGAGGCCAAAACAGACTAGCCAAAGACCACAGAATTTTCGTTAATGAAATGGGGTAATATGGGAACAGAAATGAGAAGAGACATGGCAGGGTATTTTCTAATGACTCTCCTGTGTTCCTTCTAGTCACTCTGTTGCCAACACAACATCCTTATCAAAACCACAAACCTTAACCTCCAAAACCACCCTATACTCAATCCTTTATGGCAGCTGCCAATTTTCAAATCACCAGGTTTTAAAGCCAGCTCTGGCTACACAAACATACCTGTATGTTACTCAGTTCATCAACAGGGATATCAAAGCACACACCCTACCAAACAAAACAAAAGAGGCACAAATTTACAACGAAAGAATAAAGGCCTCGACAACCAATCCCACTACATATGTATTTCTGATGCTTTTTTTTTTAGGAGGCAATTCCTGCATTATCATTTAGGAGTAATGTCTCTAATAATTCTCAAAGTTTTAAAGCACTCAAGTAACATCAATGTTTTTTTTTTTCATTAGCGTATACATGAACAGCACACTCGTGATAGGTTACCATTTCCTGAGAAAAGAGATTGAGTAGGGATAGTGCGGTACCAACATTTTGTACCAATACTTCAGAACTCCAGCCTCAATCACTGCACAAACTGGTTATATGTGAACACACGCAAAGCCCCAAATCCCTTCATTCCCAAGGCTGGCCATCTTACCATCTTCCCCTTGAGGAAACGCATTGCAGACACCTTGTTGTCGACTTCCTCCCCAAGCTGTTCCTTCAGCCCCCGCCAGGCATAGCCCATGGTATGCATCTCTATCGAACACTTCAACACCATGGTCACAAAACCCTGCAGGAAACAGAGAAAAATGTATAACAAGGCTAAACTTGGTCAAACCTACTGCTAGAAAAGATAAAAAAAACCCCAAACTGATACAAGAACCACAGTCCAATCACACAGTATGTCCAAAATTGTGTTACCACACAATGAGCTGGGCCACGTTCTCCCTAAATCCATCAGAAAAAGTAAGTGCTGTACTTTTCTTCAGTTAGGATCTCTTTGAGATCAGGTAATCCCATGCTGTACTTGCAATATGACAGAAACGTAAAAGATTTCTGATAAGGGGGAAACTACAATAGCATGAATCAATCTATTTGCTTGTAAAATGTCACTAAACTCTCTTAGAGCATCAAAGTCTTCTGTTACTTCAGTCTTTGGAGAAATTCTTTTAACTCTCATCACAAGAAAATTTACTGATTTCAAGTGTCACCCAGGAAGAGCTGATTTCAGCTAAGGAACAAGCAACACAGCAGGAGCCTGGGGATAACAGCTATTCAGAAACCCAGCTGAAAAAGGCTGGGAAGGAGATGCCACATGTGGCCTGGACACAAGCAATTCATGCATCCATCCTTGTTATCACAGGTGCATCATTACTTACAGCTGTTGAGTTGAGCAGGGAGCGCTGCTGGATGTGAGCTGCCCCAGAAATGTGCGCCAGGGCTGCAGCCAGGGCAGCCACCGCCCCCTTTTCATCTATCAGCTCTTCAGCTGATTTTCTGAAGTAGTCTACCGCAGAGGGAGGAACAGCCTCCAGCAACCTACACAGTTACAACACAGGTTTAAACAGGTAAGAAAAGGCCACTGTGAAGCGCAGCCATGTTTAAGACATAGCCCAAATTGGTTATTCCTGAAAAAGGCAGGGGGAAAAAAAAGAGATAGGAAACTAAGAACAGCTACTTCTGTAATGCTATTTCTGGTACAACAGCTCCCCCCATCATTTTTTAGTATACAGTGAACCCAAAACCATGCCCATCATCTGTTTTACACCGGTCAAATACTTGCTAATTATAATAATCTGCTTCAAGGCAATTTCCGCCACTGGGGAAGCAAATGTAAACAGAGCTGCATGGAATAAAAGCCATAACCCTTGGAAATAATACAAAGAAACACAAGCCAGGGCTAAAACACCCTCACTACTGCAGAGTAACTCCTCATTATACCAAGTATTGCTTTTTGCACACTGCTTCCACCATGTCATCTGAACAGACAAAATCAGTTTCCCCTCACAACAGTAATTCCCTCATCTGTCACTGATTTCTGATTTTATAAACAAAGGGTAATTTTTGCAAAAGATTAGAGAACATTATATTCTTTGAAAAGGTCTATGTTCAGCCCACAGAGATTTACTGATACCACCTTATGTTGTCCATACAGAAAGCAGTGACTTATACCACATAGGCAAAGCCATGCTCACATACAGATGTGATCCCTTAAAGCTTTGCATTAAGCTCTAAGCATCTAGAACAACATCATCTCTAAACCTTTTTTAAGAACAGGCAAATAGGCAAATAAACTTACTTTTTGGCATCACTACTTGAAGCTTTAATTACATCTGTAGCAGAAGGAACGCCTACACGCTTAAAGGTAATACCCTGAAATCAAGAAAACACATTAAAGGTATTTTTGGCACTATACAATTCAATGGTACCTACATCACATTACTGAGACCTCTACTTACTGTTTACAAGACCAACATACTCTTTACTAAGTTATTTCTAAAGCTAAAATAAAGCCTTTAAGTTCCCAGCTTTGTTAATTTGGACCTACTTTACTCCAATGTACATGCAGACTGTGATGCAAGGCATGGTCTGCCTCATGCATTCCTGTCCCAGCCTGCCTGCTGACATCCACAGAGGACTGCCAGCATTGGGAAAACCAAGGCAATACAAGAACAAGCCAATACAAAAGCATCTACAAACACCAAATATCAGCACTTCAGGCCTACTAGTCTATGGGACAGGAGAGTCCCATTCTGGACTTACAAACAGCCCATGATTACAAAGTCTAAGAGTAGCAGGGTGCTTTTAGAGCTGAATAATTTCCTTAAGCAGAGACCTGAGGTACAACTCACCGCTTTGTGCTCGACTTGTTTCAGAAGATCTTCTTCTCTTCTCTGAAACAAACAAATGCAGATACCAGTTCGGCCAGCTCGGCCCGTGCGTCCAGAACGGTGGATGTAGGAATCAACATCCTTCACAAATTGAGATCAACATGAGAAAACCTTATGTTATTTAAACTGTTGACATTTCAGATTAAACACAAGCTAAATTCAAATTTAGCAGCCTAAGGAGTGATACATTATGTGTTTATACCCAAACTTATAACTACACATAAACCACTTAGGTTTGCCTGTGCTCCCCCACCCAAAAGTATGCTACTCAGCTTTAACAAACGCTGCTGACAGGCATTTTAATTTTTTTATATAAAAAGCTCCACTAGAGTGGAGCGATGAAAAAGGCAGCAAAAATATTTTAGAGTTTTTATGAAACTCAGCAACATTCAGAAGGAATTCAGAAAAGATGCACAATATCAAAACCTAGGAGTTTCCAGAGTAAACAAAACCCAAGACTTTAATCAAAGCTCAAACTGTAAAACTTTCAACCACAAAATTTTAGATCTGGCATTTTAAAAAAATTCACCTAATTTGTGAATTGGAACAGAACATACTTCTGATGAAAGAGAAACAACCCACCACTCTGGCACCAAAAAAAAAAAAAGGTAAATAGAATTTTAGTTTCCCCTAATGACTTACTTTTGGTGGTGAGCACTGTATAACAAGGTCAACCTCGGGAATATCCAAACCACGGGCAGCTACATTTGTTGCAATCAGAACCTCAAACACACCATTTCTGAAGCCTTTTAATGTAATTTCCCTCTGTTTCTGTGGAATGTCACCATGCAAGGACTGGGCATCCTGTCAGTGCAACAAACCATCAACACGACAGTTAATGGGAGTCTAGGCTGCAGCATCTAAAGATATTTACCTGCAAACCTCAAAATACTGTTCAGAGCAACAGAAAATAATTACATAGCTGATACCAAAGGAATATAAAGCATCCTGCTTTGTTTGATCCTTTTCTGGGATTTACTGTGAAAGCAGCATGGCCAACTGGCAGAAATTGCTGCAAGTTTTTTATGTGGATGGTATATGAGATTTCTCTAACACTAGGCAAACCATGTATTCCCACCACTGCTCTTTGCCCATAAATCAGCACTTAGTATCAAACAGGATTTTCTCAAAAAAATATGCAGCACTTTTCCTCACACTCAGAAAAAGGGCAGTAATTCAAGCAAGCACAGAAGACCTGCTCAATAGATCACCTGAGTTCCAAACAGTCTTGGCAAACCTTCCAAGGGCAACAAGACATTTCATTCTACCATATTTGGATTTTCCTGAATGACTGTTCAAAGATCAAATGCCATTAAGAGATGGGAATCCAAAAAGCATATTAATGTAAGATGGGATGTAAGTCCACTACACTAGCTCCTGTTTGTTACAGTTATTACTATCTCCTGGTTATTCAGCATAAGCTGTGTATTTCCTATTGATCTGGGTCCTGCACAGTTTTAAAGCCAAAGGAATAAATTCATAATCTCAGTCAAGAGGATATTTTAACTTCAAATTTCCATTTTTTGAAACAGCTTTCACAAGTCTTAAAACCACCTAGAGAAACAATTTTCTTCAGACAGTTGCAATCTCCTATTTATTTCAGGGCATTCAACCCCCGACTATCAGAACCGCTGCTCTGTGCTCAGCCCCCAGTACCTGTTTGAGTGAAGCATTCATTGCCAACTCATTTGCTTCCCTTTTGGTCTCACAAAAGACAATGGTTCGCCCACGGCTGCCACTGTAGACCTGAATGATGTCCCCAAGAACTCCTGCTCTCTGAGATGAGCGACACTGTATAGCCAAGTGCTGTTTGGGAAAGAAACAAGAAACCTGTGTTAAACCTAAGCCACGCACAGGATAAAATGAACAAAAAAGACATTTTAATTTCCTTTAAGCTTGCAAACAAAATCTGTGTTGTCAACCATGTGAAAAGTCATTCCATACCCCCATTTGTAAAGTTAATGCACAACCCATTTTATCAAGGCCACTTGCTTTCAGGACCTGCACTGCTCTGCAGCAGAATCACTCACTTCCACAGTTGTGGCTGTCCTTTGAGTCTTCCTTCCAATCAGGTCGATCTGTTCGTACTCATCTCTCATGTATTTTTTTGCTACATCATAAACCCATCGTGGACAAGTTGCAGAAAACAGCAGTGTCTGCGGGTTGTTCTCGGAGCCTGGAAGGAAGGACCATCGACTTCAGACATCACACTTGAGATGTCTGACATCAAACCATGACACTTGAGAACTGATAAAAAAGCAAGAGTTGCTCTCAAATTGACAAGTCTCTACATGCACTAAGTCACTACAAGATGTGAAGAAACACTGCCAGCAATCAGCTTTTTGTGGCTTTTAGAGCCAAAGTGGTAAAAACATTGTTTTTCGTAATTGTTGAGATTTCTATTTCCAGTAATTCAAGCCTTTTCAAAACTTCTGGCATTAGTGAAATGTGGCAAGGAGTTTCACACATTAATATTACCTCCTTCTGCTCTGTACCTGGTACCTGACAGCTCTGCTGAACACCCACTACATCAGAAAAGAGCAAATATTCCCTAGCTGTCAGCTTTGTGTGACAAGTGTACAGACAGATCATAACCCTAAACCCTTCGCTCAAGTCACGTCTCAGGATGAGGAACACTAGGGCTTAAGCAGTTGGGTTCGCTGCTTTTTTCCCTAGCTTTTTTTTTACTCCAGTCCATCCAGAGATGCCACTCCAGCCCTTCAGCCATCTGTCACCTCTCTTCGAACTTTTTCCAATTCTACCTTGCCCTTTTCTAGCATCACACAAAGAATTTAAGTTAGGGGTGCACCAGAAGTTTTTAAAGTAGTATAACTGTGTTTTCTGCATTGTCCCCTGTTCGTGTCCTGATGTCTGAGTTCACCTTTCTTATAGGATGATCCCAAGATTTCTTCCACTTGTTCTGCAAAGCCCATGTCTAACATGTGATCCACTTCATCCAAAACAACATGCTTCACACTGGAAAGTTCCAGCTTGCTATTCTGAATGTGGTCTTTGATCCGTCCAGGAGTTCCCACTAGAATATCGATGCCACTTTTAAGGAGATCAACTGGAAGACAGAGAAACAAGGACAGTGTCAGACTGCTAAGAGACAACATGATAAAAAGTTAGCAGTACACAGCAACACCTCTCATTTTAGAAGCAAAAAGCTGCTGCCCTTTAACCTCAGAATAAAGCACTACATCCAAAGGTAACAGCTACCTGCAGTCCTAGCTGCTCTGTCAGGAGTTCCAGTCAAACCTCATGCAAAGTTACAGGGAAATACACCAATTTCCAAGCAACAATCAGCTGACATTAGAAACCTTCAGAGAACTATGGCTTGGTCCTGAGCTCCACTCAGGACACAGACAAAGACCTGGATATCTTCTACAAGATCACTCTCTGTGTCCAGTTCCATCAATTCAATCCCAGAGTGATCAGTGACCCTAACCCTAAATTTCCATTACTACATGGAAACACTTTCATTTTCCAGCTAAACTCTTTGTCACAGCTACCTCTGGAGACACACAGAGCCACAGGCACATACATAGTTCTCGTCTTTCTGTGGACTGTCACCTAGTCCCAGTCTATGTCCACACAAAAACACAATAAAGAACAAACTAAAAGGACTAGACATGTCACAGATCTACAACCATTCTTTTCCATAAAGATTTATTGGAACTAAAATAATTCAACCCAGGCCGTGTGCTTCCTTTGAAAGCCAGGTCATTTGAGTTCCTGACTGAACTCGAGGCCTGAGGGGGCAAAAAGCCCATTTTTACTTATGGAATGCATTTGGGAAAAGTCAGCTCCAATCCATTAGTAATTCCTTAGCAGTTACTTACGCTGTTCTTTATATGGAGCTCCTCCATAAAAACAAGCAATTGACAGTTTCCTTGTGAGATTCTTGAAGTCTTTGGCTACCTGAGTGGCCAGTTCCCTGGTTGGAACAAGAACCAGCACCTGGAGGGACATATAAACAGGCAAAAATGTAGCTGTGCTTGGGAGAAGGTGTAGGAGATAAGAGTTTACTACCCATCAAACACCTTGCACTCCCATCTTTATTCTACATTTGTTGTAGAGCCCACAGCTTCCCACCATCCCAGCAATATTAATATTAAAGCCAGATAAAAGACACTTCAGTAACATTACCAAGGGCAAGGAAGGTGCAGCTCAGCATTAAAGGGTAGGAACAGTCACTAAATCCGGTGTAGTAAGATTTTAAAAGATAGATAGCATGATGCACTCTAGCCATACATCCTTCCTTTTCTCCACCAACCTGCCTTCCTCCAATATCTACCCTTCCCACCAACATTTTATTTAAGAGTGAACCAATAAAACAAAGAGCTGAATTCATCTCTTAAAGCTCTCAGACAATAGGATTTTAAAATTTACATTGTTTATTTAAATTTAATTTAAATTAAATTTAAATTTAAAATTTACATTGTTAATAAAACAGAAGGATAAAGCAGGCAACAAATCTGCAGACTATATATAGTTCTGCAGTCTAACAATAAATATATACACTCCAATGTATAGGAATAGGTATCTGATCACTGGCATCTGGTTACCAATTCCATCTCTAGTAAACACCACTTGCATCTCTTGAGTGTCCAGACATGAAGGAAACAAAACAAAACAAAAAAAACACCAACAAAATCGTTCACTTATCGCCATGGAATTTATAGTGAAAAACAACCTCAGCAAACGCCAAGTCCAGGTGACTCAAACATCACTTAAGAAGAGGCAGGGGACTGAGCCCCAAAGCTGCACACTAAGTGCCCGACGACAGCAGCCTGGAAGTTCCCTAGACACTGCTGCAGTGCCCTGACTGTTCTCCCAAACACAGTCACAAGGGACCTCAAACACCAAATTTGTCATTGCTGTGATGCTGCAAAACTCTGTTACACTCTATCCCCTGATCTGAGCAAAGCACTCAGTATTACAAAAAACAGTATAGGACAAAGAAGTCCCAAACAAAAAACCTGAAAGCAACAGTAAAATCACTTTCAAAACCTGCCATGCTCTAAGGTTTTGGTGTAAACCCTTAAGTGCAAGTTACTTTTGGTGCACGGCCTCTTCTCCCATCCTGCGAGACACTCTGAAGTTTTTCAATCAGTGGAAGAGCAAAAGAAAGGGTTTTCCCAGTTCCTGTTCGAGCTTGAGCAATTACATCTTTGCCGTCATATATGGGTTGGAAAGTCTTCACTTGCACAGGGAACAGGTATTTTACACCTCGAGCTGTAAGATAATTGAAAGACGTTTCACTAAAAGGTGAACTAACAATTAGAAGCCCTCATACATAAATAGCCCAAATACGTAGGGCACACCACCTCAAATCCTGTACACAGAAATTGCAGCTTAGAAGAAAACCATATATCTTTACGTTTTATTCATACTCTAGATCAAAAGATATTCCACCCCCATGGTGAGAGTTGAGTATCCATGATGAAATACAGTCTTCTTTGTGACGGATAGTTTAAGAGAACAGGAGAAGGAGGAAGAACCCCAGCATGTTTTTTCTGATACAGTTCAAGATTTTGTGGTAGCTTGGTTTTGAAGGTGAGAAGATGATGGTGTTTGTTTCAAAACATTCTAAAACATCAAAGAGATTTTGCACAGTAGAAGTGAAACAACCCATCCAACAGAAACTTCAGAGCTAGGACAACATAAAGCAACAAGGAGAATTTTTTCCAAGGAACAAGACTTGCACATCTTCCCAACACAGAGGACAAGAATCCTACAGCGATTACTTCCTCAACAAAACTTATCAAAAAGACATGAAAATGCCCAAAACTATGAGAACAACCCTAGACAATCTGTTCACACAAGGCAAATAGTCTTCATATACAAAACTCCATTACGGTTGTCTAAGAAGCAACATTGTAGACAGCAGACATAGGAACAGAAATAAAGATATAGAGAATGATGCTGACGAGGACTGTGTCTCTAGAATGTGTATCTAGGAATAACCACTCCATGGAAGAATAATTTCATCTTAAGGCACCTGAAATTGAACAAACCAGAACACTTTTTTCTACTAACAGCAGATTCTCTAAATCCACAACGACTGCTCATATCATTCTTAGCATACAATAAATGTAACACAGTTTAGGACTATTTAACTTTGGCTTATGCAGGTAACAGAGTGCAATTCTGAACAAACATTTACAGAAATGTCTTTTATCACACAAACTAACCTGTGAGAAGGTTGATAGTGTTTTGTGAGAGCAGAAAATTAGAGAAGGCGCCTTCTTTTGCTTCTTCTGTCAACTCCTAACAGGATATAAAAAAGAAAAAAGACTTAGTAGTCCTGCAAGATGAGCATAAAACATACTCTACACAGGCACCCAAGAAAACCTGTGCATTTGCTGTACTACCACAGTTTAACCAGATACTTCCTTTCTGCTCAAAGGAAAAAGAAAACCCTTTGGATACAGGCATGCTTGGCAAATCAGGAAACGGAAACTATTTGTTAAAAATTTTAACTAGAGTCCACTGAAACCATGAGAAAACCCTTTTTCACAACAAAACATACTTACAATTCACTCACTGTGTGAAGCATGAATTTCCCTCTAGAAGACACCTATGTAGTACACCATGCAAAGAGCTTTGAACTTTACACGTGAGTTAATACTTAAAACACAAAATTTAGATTTTACTTCAAAGATCCAAGAGGTTGCATCATTACACCCTACATACAAAAAACACTCTCTTGACACACGTTCCCACCCTAGACACAAAACTACTCACAGGAGGCCCTACACAGGGCCCCGTTGGACATTTGTGCGAGAAGCGGGAGAACTCCAGAAGTGGGAATTAATGAGAACAACTGTGGCTTTCTATTACAGAACACTTTACCAATACTTCTTCAAAGGTCCTGCCATCAGAGAGAGTACCATCACAGCACAAAGTTAAGTCATGTTTCTGGAATGGTGGCTGCCTATGCAGCAGGGAAAAACCTTTGTGCTATGGGACACAAACAACCTGTGACACGAAGACGAGTAGCACGTGGAAACTGCTCCCCTAACCAGCCGCCTTCCCGACAGGACACGCCGCTCCGAACGGTCGGCATTTAGCGGGAGGGGGAAAGCACGTGGAGAGCAGCTCCCACGGAGAGCAGCTCCCACGCGTTGGTGCACGTGGTGCCGAGCCTCACTCACTGCCCGCAGCCCGGGCGGGAACAGCAGGACGCCGGGCAGGATGAGAGGCGGGATGCCCGGGCACTCCCGATGCCCAGGAGCAAGTGCCGCACATCCAAGGCGGACAGCGGCAAAATGTGCCTACGACAGATGCCTCGCGCTCCCACTGTCTCGCAGCTCAAGTCTCCACACAGCGCGCACTACGTGTTATTAAACCCACTGATTACCAGCAGAACGTTAATTAATCAAGACATGGGCTGTGCTGGCAGAGGACCCCTACCTCGGCGCCGCTGTCCTGCTCTCCGGCAGCTGGGGATGTCACGCTGTCGCTCACAACGGAGGAAGATTCCACCGCGTGCTGGGACGCGTCGCTCTTTCCTACCAAACCGTTGCTCTTCTCCTTGATCTTTTTCGTCTTCTTGGGCACGGGGGGCTCGAAATCGCCGTCCCCCAACTCGCTCTCCTCGGGCTGCGCCTG
>NW_008246060.1:1015107-1026945 GCF_000691975.1 Corvus brachyrhynchos
GGCCCCCATGCAGCCGCTGCGCCCTCGGCCCGCCCCTTCCGCCGCAACGCCCGCCGGCCCCTTCCGCCAGCTCCTCCGCCACCGTGAGCTCCCTCACGGCCCTCGCCTCGTGGTCCGCTTAGCAGACCTCCTTTCGCGGACTTCCCCTCATGGGGCTCCCCTTGTTGCCCACAAATCCGGGCTTGTTCCGCGGTGTGCAACAAGCCAACATTCGAGAGACCTTATTGATTTCAGAGCTGCACAAGCTCGGATGTTCGGTGGCACAAGTATAGCACCACTATCGGGCTTATTCAAACACAGAAATCCCGAGTTAGAAAGGGCCCAGCACTCTACAGGGATTGGTTAGTATTTTCCACACAAATTCGGTAATCCCAGCTAACTTCTCCACATGCTCAGGAAAAGGGTATTGACCCCCTTAGGTAGGCGTCTTTCTGACCTGTAGCCGTGATTTTTAGTTACAATACTAAAACATAATTCACCCATAGGATACATGGTCCATGAGCATTTTGCCAACTCAGCAATGTATACATACACATACATCAACATACTGATTTACTTCATCCTTAAAGCTTCTTAGTTCCAGGACGTCCTTGATTAAGGGCTGCTGTTATCTGTTGCATTGATTAGGCTTGAAAATATACAAAGATGTTACAGTGAAGAACATCCTTACCTATAATAATCTTGCCCTAGTCCACCTTTTGCAACACCCTAATGGGGTTATGAATCTCCTTCACGGTTGTCCCTCATCAGGGTTCCTCTTCAGGAGCTTCCCCTCAAGCTTTGGAAACTGTCTTTCCTACGCCTGTTGTATAAGGAGTCACAATTTGGGACAGAAACTAAAAACCTCCCGATCTTCCAATTCCACAAAATAAAAAAACCAATAGGATTTATTTTTCCTTCACTGGCTCCTGCTGCCACGCTCCCCAATCCAGCACCTTCCAACATCGCCACCAAAATACTGCTTCAAATATGTGACAACAAAATATGAAGTTGTAAAATAATATTTAATTTTATCAGAAAATGTACAGGTTTGAGCAGCAATTCAGATCTCTATATATTATACAGTGAACCAGGCTACACTTGAACGCAACAGACATATTATGGAAAGATTCAAAGAGCAATATGAGAAACAAAATAAACAATTCATTTTTCCCTGTGGATTTTTTGGGGTTTTTCTTCCTTTGCACTTTTTTTTAAAATGAACAGAACCTTGTTTATGAGCAAAGTAGTACTGACCAAAAAAAATACCTTAATGAAGTATTTTCCCCAATGGTACAAACACACAGAAACAGCCTAGTGTAATGTGATATAAAACACTTCAGTCCCATTTTTTTCTCACTTCTGGATTGTTGAAGTTAATGTTCAAACGCTCTGCTGAAGCTTCGTTTCTGGCCCCTGCTCCTGAATCTGTTTCTACCAGAGCCACCACGCCGACCATTCCTGGAGCTTGAGAAGCTTCGGCCATTTCCTCCACCACCTCCGCCTCCTCCTCGTATGGATTCTACCAACTCTGGTAATTCAGTTGCCACACACAAACGCCAGTGTTTTGAATCTTCCCATCTTGCCTACCAGAATGAAGTCAGACATAGCAAGTTAAATTCTAGGAATACAAATATAGGGTATGTAATAATTATTAAATTTGCTCAACTGAAAGGTAAAATCGTGAGCTGATATATGGGATTCAAGCTTCTAACTGGAGGGATCAATAATTTTGGCATAGTAATACTAATGCTACCAAGCAAAAGCCTGAATTCACTTTTCTGTGGAGAGAATTCTGGGTGAAAACAGAATAGAGAAAAGAGGAATAAAGCTTGCTGCCTACAAAGATGAATCCAGCACCACTTTTCTCAGTGCAAAAGTTTCAAGTTATAGACTTTTGGTCACAGGGGAATGGCTTAGAAAAGAAACACTGTGCTTATTCTGCTCTTCACTTCCTTCCAAGCCATCCCTTTTGCCACTAGGAAAGGCAGGATAAAGGCTACATCATCTTTTCAGTCTAACCCAGTCCGGCCAGTTTCATCTCCAGTATGCTGTACCCAGTATTTGCAATGAACATACCTCTATTTCTTTTTGGTCTGCCGCAGGAACATCAAAGCACACACCCTGAAAAGAAAGAATAATTTTAATGCATACAAGTCAAGCGTTTTAAATGATTGCAACTAAAAACAACAGAGCCCACAAATCTACACCTGACAGACAGGTACTATCAGGACTGACTGTCCTAAAAAATGCTTTTCTGTTTTGACATTAAGGCACAATTAACATGCTTCCTACCTTTTACCTGTTCTGCTATCCCCATAGCCATGCATTATCCTACCTCCTGAGCATGTCAGCAGAGCCCTAAGCACTAAAATAACAGATTGAGGCCCATCATCAACAGTGCCTGGAATAGAGAAAAAGACCAAATAGCCCCCCTGACAATTGCTAAGAAAAGGCTGCAATCAGAAGAGCCCAGTAGCAAAGACACAAAACAAAAACTTACCATTTTTCCCTTGAGGAAACACATTCTGTTCACCTTCCGATCAACATCATCACCCAAAACTTCTCGCAGTCTTCGCCAGGCATAGCTCATATTGTTTATTTCTTCAGAGCAGCGTAGTATCATTGTAACAAATCCCTAAAAAGAAATGGGGCACGTTCCACTCAGTCAGAGGAATAAGCTTCAGCACATATATTGGACAGGAGAAACCTGCCAATTTACAGTTTATTAACTAAATCTTTGAGTCGGTACTGTTACAGGGCATCGAGTATCTTTACAGCCACTCTATTGTTGCTTTTAACAAAATCAGTACTTCCTAGTGGCTTAAGTGTAGTTCTCAAACAAAATGGAGACAAATAATTCTCTGTTTAGACAACACAGAGGTGTGGCTCTTTTTCCAGTTTCAAGACAAGCATTAAGCCATACACCCTTCCTTACCACATCTGAGTTCAGCAGTGAGCGCTGTTCGATGGAAGTAGCGCCCGAAATATGGGCCAGAGCTGCAGCCAGAGCATTAACTGGTCCCTTTTCTTTTATTAGCAACTGAGCAGATTCTCTGAAATACTCAATAGCAGTCTGAGGAACAGAATCCAGGCACCTAAGCAATTAAAGCAAAAAAATTTAACAATTTATACACCAGTATTTACTAGGCTCTGGAATAGGAAAAAACCACAGTAATCCAAGATTTCAACAGTGTTCAGAAAGTTCAAAGAGACAGCAAAGAATAATTCAAACAGTCCTTCTGAATGAGGAAGGGAAGAAGATACAGCAGGGCTTGAGTCCCCGAACACACCTCATGGCATCTTTGCTGGAAGCCTTTATTATGTCTGTTGCAGTAGGAACACCAACACGCTTGAATGTAATGCCCTGAAATTTAAAAGGCAAAAGACAAATAAAAATTGCAGACCATAAATAATTCAGTTCTAAAGAGGCAGTATTGAATTCCAACAGAACAAGCATTAAAGTCTGTAATTTTTCTTCTTATTTTCACCTTTTAATTTCCAATTATTTCTAGAGAAAATTGCAAGGTTAACCTTACAGGAAAATGGGTAACACTTAAAAGGCTCTTATGTACCAGATCAGTTTAAACGGTTCAGTGACCTTAAACTGAAAACAGAAACCATTCTGGCAGATTCCTGGGGAAAACAGAGTCCTACAAATTCTAAATTACTACTTTTAGTCTGATAGATTTGAATCTAAGTACAAATTACAGAGTCTCAGTCTAAATGTAACTGTTTCATGTGCCAGGAATAAACCATCTCATCCCAATCACATACTTAATTGTCAAGGAAACTACCATATGGAACACTGCACAAAGTGCAAAAATGCAAGTAACAGTTCTCAGTAAAGCTGCACATATGCACATCACTGGTCAGATGATAACCAGGGTGAACACTACACTGAAATACTGCGAGTTTTTTTTCTCATTTCCACAAGGACAACCTTACTGGCATTTGCTGAAGAGGTGTGGGCATGAGAATCTTCAGTGCTCTCGCTGCTCCACAGTAACCGACAGTAACCAACCACCCTCCTCAAGACACCCGAACCTCCTCTAGGTGCTTTATAAACAACATTCTGTACTTGAACAAATTAGAGTCTTGCAATTAGAAGAAAACAGTACTTTACCGCTTTTTGTTCCACGTGTCTTAACTGATATTCTTCCTTTCGCTGATAAAAACAGATACAGATCCCAGTCCGCCCAGCTCGACCTGTGCGTCCAGAACGATGAATATAAGACTCCACATCCTTCAGAAAAAGAGAGCCTTATGAGTTACCTAATTCATTGTAATTTGATCAATTCATTGCATCCACGTAACTTGTAGAAGCCATTACCGTTAAGCCTGAACAGTGCACAGTAACTCCATAAGAGAGTTAAATTAGAAAACATTATTTCACTAATATCAAGCAAATATGCTTTTCCATAATCCTCTAAAAATCATGGTTTGAAAGCCAGAGCCATAAGCATAGATCAACTTTATGCATCACCACACATTTGGAGTGCGTATTTCTCTACAACAGTCCCACTCACCCTCCTGCACATCCACTTGAGTGTGGTTACTGTGGTATTAATAGCGTATTCACTGAAACATTACATTGTTTCTTTTAAACGCTCTTAATTTCAGCCACTGTTCTCACTGTTCTGGTCCATAGCTCACATTCACCCCCACTTAAGAGAACTATTCTTCTCACTGCTTCCAGTCTTGCACACACCTAGCCTCAAAGGGAGAGGCTTGGAACAGCCTCATAAGAAGACATTTTAAGGAAATCATCTTTAAACATACTAGGGGCTGACACACTTTCAAAAAATCCCCTAAGAAACTACTTCTACATATCTGGACGTTCCTCCCCCTTAAACACAATGCTGATGAACTCTCTGTGGTCAATATCATCACCTGATAGCGTACACTACTTGAAAACAAGACTACAGATTATTACAAGACATCCAACATAACAGTCTCCTACCTTTGGTGGTGAGCTTTGTACAACCAGGTCAACTTCTGGGATATCTAAACCACGGGCAGCCACATTGGTTGCAACCAGAACTTTAAATGAACCATTTCTAAAACCCTTCAGTGTGATCTCTCTTTGCTTCTGAGGAATGTCACCATGCAACGACTGGCAATCCTGAAAAACAGTATTATTTTAGAACTGTACCAAAATCCCATACAGTGCTCCATTTTATGGTCAGCTTTGGGTATAACATCTTGGTATTTGATAGGTACCGTATGGCAAGATACAGAAGATGAACTGAATTACTCAAATTTATATTTTAAGTGTCTTACAATATGTACTCAGTAATTCTTATTAATATACCTAAAAGGCCTTTAACAGTAGTAGGAAAACAGAACTGCAATGTGTGTCTTAGCTCTACATCTAATTACTGTGACATATGAAAACTTTGCCCTAATTTGCCATCCACACCATCTATGGCTGTTTCAAAATAGAAATCTACAACTTTTGTTTCATGTGCATGAGAGAGAGTAAAATCCTATCTGACCACACACAAAAGCCTGCCGTATGCATTTTGAAACTCTCCTTAAAACTTACACATCATAGGTCTGGTATCAACATAGGGTTGATATATCTCTGACACGTTTTGTTACTTAATACACATGATAAAATACCTGTTTGATTGAAGCATTCAGAGCCAGCTCATTTGCCTCCTTTTTGGTCTCGCAGAAGACAATGGTCCTCCCGTGGCTGCCACTGTAGACCTGAATGACATCTCCAATAACTGCAGCTCTCTGAGACCAGTGACACTCTATTGCCAAATGCTGCGGAAAAGAATTCCAGTGATTAGCTTGTGTAAAGTTAAGATTCTTTTAAAATACTTTTGGAACTGTTAAATACAGAAATAGTAAAGACAGCTCCCTGATGGGGAAAATGTGCTAACTCACGATCCTGGAACATAAAAAATCCATAAAGCTCTTATGCTCACCACAATTAGTCTTATGTTCAGCAAAATAATTACAGTAAGAGAAAATCAGGTGTCTAGCATACATGTATTATATTCCTTGCTATGGTATTTACTGCACAGCAAGCGAAGGCCTACAGAGGTGAGATACTACAGGAAGTTTGAAAAAAAGTATCTTGTATACAGAATAGCAGAAGTTGACTGTGATGTCCATGACGATTTAAAAGCAGCAGGCTGATGTTCATGTGTGCCTTTTGCTTCCAACTTGGATAAATTTAGATACTACTTTTCTCTGAAAACCCACAAAATGGACAAGAAAAGCCTCTCTCTACCTGTGATGTGAGAAGAGAGATCCTAAACCCAGAAACAGCTTCACTAGCTGTAATGTGCCTTATGCTTAGAAAAAAATTCTCAAAACAACTTCCAACATCACTGTGGTAATGCACCTTAGGAAGAGATGAGCTCTCATAGCATAAAAGAAAAGGGAAAAAGCCTGAAAACATTTCGCATGAGATTACTCACTTCTACTGTTGTAGCAGCCTTCTGAGTTCTTTTCCCAATAAGGTCAATCTGTTCATATCTGGACTTCATGTATTTCTTAGCCACATCATACACCCAGTGTGGGCAAGTTGCAGAAAACAACAGTGTCTGGGGATTGTCTTCAGAATCTTAAAAAAAAACAGAACAATGCTTCACAAACTTCATACATTTCACCTAACAGATGTACACAAGTTCATTACATGGGTGATTAAAAATGAGGTTAAATATCAGTACATAACATAAAGAAGGCAATTGAGGTTTTTAAATTTATGCATTACTGACACCTGGAGTAAAAAATGTTCTAGAAAGTCTAAATAATTTCAAGATTATGAAAAAATTACTAAGGCCAAAAAATCCAATCTGTTTTCAAGCACTGATAGAAGTAAAAAGCTAATTCGTTTTAATTTGAAGAAGCCCAAGCACAACTTGAAGATAGGTGTCAAAGACAGTTATTTACAGACCCCTAGGTACTGAATTTCCAGTTTGCAAAGGTTCTGTGAATGAGTCTCAAGATCACAATATAGAATATTCAGTCATTTCTAAACAAAGTCCCTTTATACCTGAATTTTAGCTAACTAAATTATCACTAATATTTCCTACTATTTGTTTAAATATTGGGATTACCCTTCTTGTATGCAACTCGTAAAATGTCTTCCACTTGCTCAGCAAATCCCATGTCCAGCATCTGGTCAACTTCATCAAGTACAACATGTTTCACCTTGGTAAGGTCCAGCTTGCCATTCTGGAGGTGGTCTTTGATTCGACCAGGTGTCCCAACCAAAATGTCAATGCCACTTCTCATGAGATCAGCTGGTGAACAGGGAAGAGTAGAGTTAGCAGTGACTAGGGAGCAATAACACATGGTAGTAATGAAACAGCTTCTTAAACCATTCATAAGTACACTCCTTACAAAAGTGAGAACAAATGATGAACAGGAAGAAAAAAATCTGGAACAAAAAAAGTAAGGTAGAATATCTACCTCTCTTCATGAAGAAAAAAAAACATGTACTTCCCTTCCCTGTCCCCATGATTTAAAGTAGCAAGGGTAAGCTTCTTTTAATATTCTTTAGAAATAGTTAGCTCTTCCCAAATTATCTACTTTAACTGGATTTTTTTTAAAATTTACCTATTTAACTATTCAAATTGCAGAAATCAACTCCTTCCTGAGGTTCTGCAGTGGAAAAACAATCATCCCTAATGCCTCAAGATGTATCATAATGAAAGAGCTCATTCTCATTCCTTGTTTACAACTACCCAGACAGTAAATTACGCTGTCACAACAATTTCTTCTCCACTTTACAGATCCTCTATGTACCCCTTATCACATGAAAAAACACATACCCACCCACAGCTTTAAGATTAAACTTTTTTAAAGAAAATGGGTTTACAAAAACCTAAACCCAAATACAGGTGATACACACAGTATACTCTGTTTCACTTTAATTTAAGGTACATGAACAGATAAGCAACACCAGGAATACAACTGACAGCCACAGCCATTTATCTCTGTAAGAAGATACATTTTGAGCTGCTGAATTTCCCATGAATAGTATCCAGCCCTTGAGCTGTAAGTGTGTGTTTGGAAAGACCCAACTGCATTTCTTAAATATGGGAGTCAATCAATATTTCAATTATTAGTCCAAAGAGTCACCTACTTTGTCCATTATAGGGAGTTCCTCCATAAAAACAAGCTACTGTCAGCTTCCTTGTGATGTCCTTGAAATCTTTCGCAACCTGATTTGCCAGCTCTCTTGTTGGACAAAGAACTAGAACCTGCATAGAAAAGACAAAACAGGTATCTTCTCAGTATGGCTTCTGAGAAGCCACTAAACTTCTGATAATTAATTTATATCTGACCCTTTGTAAAATTAAAAAAAACACAGCTGTTTTAAATAATTATCTAAGCAAAGGCTGGAGAAACACACTGCTTAAGTCTCTTGTAACATCATTAAACTCCTTCAGCATATACTCACTTAGGACAGGCTAACTTCTTTTTAAACAGGATAGGAGATACTTAAATTTTATTCAATTTTAGCTCCTGAATAGATCAGCTACAAGTTTTCTTCTGCATGTGCATATGCTGTTTGAATGAATACAAGACTGAAGGATGTGGGTAACAAAAGGTTTTTGCACCTGCTCAGTAATGCTTCACAGTCCTATGAGAAGGTGTAAGGAAGAGCTATCAGCTGTCTCTCGGCTTCCCTGTGGCTCAGGGAAACATATGTTCAGTCTGCAGTGCTGCTGTGCTAATCTATATCCCTGCAGAGGCAACCAAGGAACCATCCTCTCTTCCAACACACAGCTTCCCTGCAGGCAGGTTAACCAATTCCATTTAAAATGTGATTGAAGCACTGCTCTCCAACCTGGCATCAGTCGCTTCACAAAAGGAACCTTAAAATCCTTATCCTCTTATCCTATTTACCTCTTTCAACATTAAAACCCATTACCAAAAAGCAAACAGTAGTGTATTATGGTAGAGTGAGGCCTGGAATCTTTTATAAGGCTTACAACTCCCTTGAAGAAAGCTTTTCCTTCTCCAAAAGACTGTACCAAATCTAGAGACAGCGTTCTCAGTCAGCCAAGCAATGTGATGGGCAGATGCATATAAAACTGCTAGTACTAGTTTTGGAATGCACTTCAGGTAATCTATGAGATGGCTGGCAAGATTAAACAAACTGACAAAAATTATTAATGAGGACATGCTGAGCTTTGGCCTATCTAGTTTTTTTGGAGGAATCGTAAAGAATTCAGTGAAAAACCACACATGGTATTCCTTAGCAGAATGAACACAGCTTATAATGAATCTGCATTCTCTGGAGCAGAAGCTTCAACATTTGGTGGTGCTCCTAGTGAAAACTAAGTCTATTTTTAAAACCTCCCACTGTTTACATGTTTTAGAAAGAAACATGTTTAAGTAGACAGCTTTTATCAAGCTGTCAAGTTACAATTAGTAACTCATCTGTTAGCAATTTGGAGGAAAAACAAGCATCCAGTAGCCACTGGCCCTGAACAGGGAACGTGACTGAGCAAAATTAAATAGGAACACATTGAACACCTGTAGTTTTGGTGTCCCTGTGGCAGAAAAAGGAACTGACAAGTGCATAGATCTGTTGTGCTCTTCACTCTTCATCAGAGGCTGGGAGGCAGCACAGGACGCAGGCAAAGCCCAGCAAACACAGCTTTCAAATCACCTTTAATGTGGGTCAGCTTACCCCTGCACAGACCTGAAGAATTTTTCTAGCAGCTGAAAACCCTGAATCATTTAGATGTAAGACAAAGCAAAATCACCATTTTAGCCAGGCACAGTTACCTTTGGTGGACGGCCTCTTCTTCTTTCCTGTGACTCTCCCTGAAGCTTTTCAATTAAGGGAATAGCAAAAGAGAATGTTTTCCCTGTTCCAGTTCGTGCTTGAGCAATGACATCTTTGCCAGAATACACTGGGTTGAAGGTCTTCACTTGCACGGGGAACAGGTATGTCACTCCTCGAGCTGTGACAATTTCAAGAGATTTCCTTAATATGATCATTTTACAAGTGTTCTTTCATACTCTTCAGTGGAAATTATTCCAAGAATTTCCATCAACTCTAAAGTAAGACTGTATCATCACCTCCACTGATTTATTTGATCAGATGAGTCATCTGCAAAGAGTGCCCCAGGACTATCCATTTTATTCTCTCACTTCACACCCCCAGAGACAGTGCTAGCTAGGACAGAGAAAGTTAATAGCCTTTATGGAAGACTTTCAGTACTGTGCCAACATATCTCAAAATCCCTTCTACTCTTCTTTTTATTCATACTAAATCATGTGCAAACTAACATCACAGATACTAAATATAACTGGTTTTCCTTTATTCACACCAAAAAACCCTTTAATTGAAAAATTCTCACACATCTTTTTTTTTCCCCCTTGGCTTGTGTCATTTAGAATTTTACTGCAAAGGCTAAACTGGACAACACTGCAAACAGGAAAGTCTGCGCTCAAAGGTGTATTTAGAGCAGGCAATCAATGTCTTCTGCACAGCATCCGTGCTTGTACACGCACAAGCAGAGCACATCTCGAAAGCTTATTGATCGAGGGTGTTGAACATAAAAACATGACAGAGATCACTGACATTCTACACCACCACCTTGCCAAGAAACTTACCTTGAAGAAGCTGGATAGTTTCTTTGGAAATAGAAAAATTGGAGAAAGCACCCTCTTTCTGTTCTCCAGTCAACTCCTGTTAGGTAAACAATAACTCAGATAAGATTCCATGTGAATATCACATGACTGTCAGTAAATTCGAAGTAATTTAAGTAAATTCAGCATAGCCACTGGTGTCATACTCTTCAGTGACAGTGTCACAGCTGCAGTTAAAGAGCCTTCTTTGTTTTACCATCATATTTGAAACTTGGACAAAGTTAGCAGAAGTCATCTGTAGGTTAAGAGTGTTTCGTATCTAACAGCATAGTAAATCCAAAACACTCAAACCAAACCTGAAAACTCTTCATTAGAATAGTAGAATATCATGAGTTGGAAGGGATCCACAAGGATCACCAAATCCAACTCCTGCCTCTGAACAGGACAACCCCAAAAATCACATACACCTCATGATGCTGAATCATATTAAAGCTCCATCTCAGTGCAACTTGTCTGTCCAGCAACAGCTACCACAGCACCAGACTGCTGAAGCAAGGAAACCATGATGCACTGATCCAGCACTTCAGGACTTTCATAATTCAAAATTCTTCCAAATTCTTGGCAGACTGAATAATTCAAGAACTTTAAATCTTGAAAATTTACAGCACTTTCAACTGATAAGGAAGGGGGGAAAGGGACTACAACCCATTCTAAATTTGGCCTTGTTACAATGCAGGAGTTAAAAATTATAACACACCACTATAACTAAAACCAGTCCTTCGCTTTACCTGATCCTGCTCGCTCTCACTTTCGCTCTCACTTGACGTTTCACTAGAACTACTCTGTCGGCTTCTGCGGGAGGATTTGCTGCTAAAGGAAGACAATCTCGATTTCTCCAGGCTTTCCTCTTTCGTATGACCGTTCTGTTTACTGACACTCTTTGATTTCTTGGGTTTCGGTGTGTAACGCTCCTCATCCGATTCCTCGCTTTCATCTGTCTGAGTCCTTCCCCTCTGAAACTTGTCCCGGTGTTTAGATTTCTTCTCCTTTTTTTCCTTCTGGCAAGGCACAGAGCAAATGAAAATACACGCTCGTGGATCCAAGCGACACGGAACAGAGAAGAGGGTGCAGAACAGTTAAAGCTTGAAGTGCACGTTCTAGTTACTGACGGGGGCGGTGGCTGGCACAAGGCAACAGATCCCTGCCGGCCGCCACCGCTCAGGAGACACGTTACCGACCACGAGACAACCGAGCCTTCGTGTTCGTGGCTCTCCCCCGCTCCGG
>NW_008246060.1:1027626-1058556 GCF_000691975.1 Corvus brachyrhynchos
ATGAGGGCTCTGCCCACGGCTGTTGCCAGGGCGCCTTTCCCCAGAACAAATCTCCAGTAGTTTTACAAGCTGATGACTTAGCCTCTATAACTACGGCAGAGAAGCGTTCAGTTGTGAAAAGTCTAAAGTAGGAAAGGGCAGTGTGACCAAATAACTACGATTTAAAAACCTCAAGCCTGTGGTGATTTGCAGCATGAGCCCAGCACAATCTGCTTGTAGCTACAGAGATAAATCAGGATAAAGAAGTCAAAATTAGTTTTAGGAAGTAAAATCTATGAAGCGATCCTGACAGCTGCCAGGATGTCGATTCCTTGTGGAATGGGAAGGTCAGGCTACAAGCAGGGCCTCTCTTAAAGCAGTGCCACTGGCCTTACCTGTTGTCTCCTGCTACCAGCACCTTTTCATTTGCAAAGACTAAACCGTGCTTGTCAGATACAAACACACCAAGTAGGCTGAGGATAGCTGAGAGTGCTGCAGGACAGAGTCAGAGAACCTTGGTATTAAAGGAATTTTTGTAGTGACCAGGTGCATGTCTAGTTCATTTGCTTTGTTTTCCTGCAGGGAAGGTGAAGCATGCTCTAATTTCTGTGGCACAAGTAGGAAATGCTCTCCAGAATTACAGTGTTAAACAGCCCTGGCCTACTGCAGTTCCTATTAGAGCAGCACAAGCCCTTTCCAGGTCAATGGTGTGGGTCTGAATGAAGAACGCCAGTTCTCATTTTTATTATCACAGAGACACACAAAAAATAATTAAAGATGAGGGCAAACAAAATATACATGACCTCTCCAAACACCATTGTCAAAAGTTTTAACTAACAGCTTTGATTTAGAGACAGCCTCACTGATGTGACTGGCTGCATTGACAGTATGGGTACCTTGTTACAAGGGGAAAGTTTACAAAGCTCATTAAAAAAAATAATCAAATATTCATGACCAGAGTTAGATGAAGTAAGGAATTTTGTTGCAATTGTCCTTTCACTTGCCCTCCTCTTTGCATTGATATTTATACTTTTAGAATTTGGCAGGAAGCTTCATCTTCTTTTCAGTCCACCTAAAATAATAGAATTATTAGAAGTCAGACTTCACATTCCAAAACCAAACTGAGTTGGCTTAGCTTTTAGTGCCAGAGATGGCATCAGTACAAACAGTAAAAATGATCCTCTGAAATACATTTTGCTAAAGATTTCAAGTGTGCTTGGAAGAGTGCACAGCTAAGAGCTGCTTAAGGAAAAGATTAACAATTAGCAGAATTTCCTTAGAAACTGTAGTTTGTGGTTTGTTCCTTCATATACCAGCTTCTCAAGGTGACAGTACAAAACTAATGAGAACTCCAATGGTTTAATTAGTTAAATACTACTCATTTAAGATACTAAGAGAATGTGTCGCTGTTAAAAAAAAAAAAAAAAAAAGGATGTGATTTTTAACATAGGTTCTTGCCAATTTGATTAAGTTTTGGAGGTCTCCATGTACACCTGTGTAAAAGATTGTTTCATGCCAATTTGTTGTCCATTAAGGGATTTTCAGGTGTAATTACAGGCAAAATATACACTATGAAAGCTCAGGTGATGTACACATTCTCCTGTCTATTGTGGGCAAGTCAGATGGTATTTTCTACTTTAAATTTTTGTTGGATCTCTATTCTTTATGTACAACTGGAGAAACTATGACAGTATCTAGTGTCATATGGTGAGATCTATGTGAGCTGAACCTGCCTGCTAACAGGAGCTTGTCAAACACTGTGTTTAACACCGAGTTTATCAAACACCATGTTTCTTAACGTTTCTGCGCTTGGCCATCTCTACCTGCAGGACAGATCTCATACTGTTTTCTTGCCTCATGGCAACAAATGCAAAAGACAAACAGCAGCATTTGTATAACTGATGTGAGAAAATGTTCATGTAAAAAGACTTAGCAGAACTATACAGTTTGAGTATTTGTGGATCAATAACACTGAAGTTTTAAAAAATAATAAGAATTTTGTTGTTGAGGAGGGAGTTTATGATTTACTGCATCATTTCTGCCTAAATCTGATGGTCAATTTGAAGATAAAACATCTTACTTAGTTTCATGTGTTTTCGTACCTTGGGGAGTCAATTCCACTGTCTCCTGTAATGCTGTGGTTTTCTGTCCCTTCTGAGTGTTTCTGTTCTGGGATCACAGGACATGTATTCTTAAAAAACAGATATTTTTTTCCTAAAGGGTTTCTCACTTCTTTGATCTGCGAGCCCAAGGCACAGAGTGCTTCTCCTTCTCCTACCTCATGCGTGAACTTCTGCGAAGTGTCAGCATCAGAGTCAGCCTCGTCAGTGTGGCAGCAATCTGCCACAGCTGAGCCATTCCCACATTCAGTAAGGCCAGTTCCTTCATCCTTTCTGTGACCTTTCAGAAGAACCTGACTGCACAACCAGCTTTCTTCTGTGGAGTCTGGTTTTGGATGCTCTTTTGAGCTGTCTGTTGATTCTGCAAAGCTAGCACGTCCCTTATATCCATGCTCTCCAGAGTTGCATTCATTTACAGTTGTGTTGTGCTGGGCAGCACAAGTACTGACCTTACAGGCTTTTAAGGACACAGCTGCCCCCGGCTTTTGCACAGCTGTACTCCAGTCTCTTGTGTCTGAAAAGGCATGGCCAGGAGGCAGGTGACATGATGCATGGCCTTCAGAATTCTCATCCAGATGTGACAAGTTACAGGTGTCACCATCACGTCCCTTTTGGTACAGAAGATGGAAGTTATCAGTAAATCCTTCACTTTCCAGCTCCATTGATCCAGGATGGCTGGCACAGTCATAGTTAAATATAAGTTCACTCTTTTTATCAGTCTTTGGTCTGCATTTCACACCATTTTTTTGGGCCAGATTAACACTGGCTGTGTAATTTGAAAGATGGACATTTTGAAATTCATTGGCTGTTCCATCTAACAACTCACATACAGTGTCAGCTTTGCGTCTGCAGTGCTCATCTTTCAGATAGAATGGAAATTCTGCATTTTCTTTGCACACACCACTATCTTCAATATAGGAGCAAGGAGACTTTTTTTTTACTGTTCTTTTATAGACATTTTCTTCAGAAATATTACTCTCTAGAAAGTATTTACTTTTATTATCTATTTGCAGATTACTGCCTTGTAGATGACTACCATTTTCACTTAAATTGTCTTTCTTTAGTTGAAGGCGAGACCTATTAGCATGGAGTCGGTTGTTTTGCTTAGCTTTGTCAGCCTCAGTTTCTGCAGCCAGCTGTTCAGTTTCACAGCCGAAGGGTCTTGAGGAGGCCAAGGACTGTGGCCTTTGGAAAGCCCTTCCTTGCTTTTGAGTCCGGCACTTCAGCTGACTGTTAAAAACACCTTGGTACCCTCTTGAATGAAAGGTGTGAGGTCTCCATGGCAGACCCTGAAAAGGATTCTTAATCTGCTTCTTATATATCACATGGGATTCCACTGCTACATCAGGTGGCTCTTGGTTTTTGATGGGCAGTGAAATGTTCTCTTCCAGTTTCACACTTTGAGATGTTGGCTTCTGTATGTGAGATTTCCCGCTGCTCCTGCTAATCTGCTTTTCTTTCTTTGATTTGGTTTTCCTGGTGTGTTTTGCTATTTTACTTGGTGCCTTTTGAATACAATCCTTTGAAAGATGATGGTTTTGCCTGACTATTGACACTTCAGCTGAGGTACCACTACTGATGTATTTTTTCTCTTTACTGATATATTTTTTCTGCTCCTCAAACTTCTGCATTAATATTGTGTGTTTAATCAAATTATCAACTGTAAGAGTAGGGTTAATATGCTTGATGATTTCATGTTCAATATCACGTGGAATATTGTCTAAGTCATCTTCATCCCTGACTGGCCACTCCTGGGGAGGAAACTGGGCTGAAAAAGTGGAGTACTCCTTCTTGTGTTTTTCTTTTTTAGAACCACTTCTCCAGAAAATACCAATGCCAAACCTTTTGCTTTTCAGTTTTGCTTTCACAGATGCCAGAGATTTGATGGTGTCCCAGGAACGGTTCTCAGCAGGTGCAGAGATCCCTTGAGTTTGAATTGAAGGCTTCAATTCACTGCAGCCTCTCTTTTCCTCTCCATTAGATTCATGGCTCATTACCTGTTGATGTCTTTGTTCACAGAGCATATTTTGGTCAGGGAAACAATGGCAGGATCTGTAATGAGTTACTGTAGGAATGTTTTCTTTCACTAGGTCTGCACAGGGCTTAATGTTTACCAGGTAAGTGATGGAAGGCGATGAACAGCAACAACTGTCCTCCAACAGGACCCTTCTGTTGTCTTCTGTGGCCTCATTTGTGATAAAGTATGTGTTGGGAGTCACAATGAAATATCCTTCTCCTGTATGATAGATTTTTCTTTCCTTAATTAGAGTGCCAAGGATATTATATAATAAATTGTGGGAGGGCACTGCAATGCCTACAACAAAGAGACAAGATATTTCAAACCAGAAATAAGTTTTCAAATAAAATGGGTGCTGGCCAAAAAATCTCTCTCATACAACAGTCCTGAAATCAACCAAGCATAAAATATCCAAAGCATTTAGGTAAAGGCCAGCTGTGTCTCTGGTTTTCACTGCAGCACCACTGTGAGGGAGCAAGGATGTTGTCTTTGTCCCTGTCAGGATATGCTATTCATGAGAGAGACCTTCTGTCAGGTACAAACTAAACAATGTCTTGTTCAAAGCATTTCCCTCCTGGCATGTTATTTAACAGTGACTTTCATCACTCTCTCTGAAGTTTCTGGTGTAGTTTGGTCAGATGTCAATTTATTATTTCACTGAGACTGGTCTCAGCTACTGGTTTTCCATCAGGTGTCACAGTCTCAGAGTCTTTAGTCTAGTCACAGCTGATCTCCTGTCCACAAAATTAAAAACTTCCAGCAGGGTGAAAACACAGCAAGAAATACCTCCAAGACCCTACAAACTTTGAGAGTGCTACTTCTGGCTGACCTACAAATTCTACCTTGTGGTTATCTCAGTGCACTTAGTGACTACAACACGTTCCTGGCACGGTCCTGTGCCAGTTTGTGGGGTTGCATTAATATTTTTCCCACTGCTTAAAATGCCTACCATGTCAGCCTATATCGTTCACAGAGCTGTCAGGTTAAGAGGACTCAAAAGAAGCAGCTCAGTATCAAAAAAGCAGCCTACTGAGAGGGCCATGATGAGACTGTACAAAGTCTCAAACACATTAACACTTTGATGTTGCAGATCTAAGGGAAAGGGGATATTTTTCAGATTTACAGAAAACATTTAAGGGAAGTATCTGCCACCCTATCAAAATCTCAGTATCAATATTCTGAGTTGGAAGGGACCACAAGGATCATCAAGTCCAGCTTGAATGGCCCATACTGGAATCAAACGCACCACCTTGGCATTATTAGCACCGTGCTCCAACCAACTGAGCTAGAAGTGATGAACTTAGTGTAAGTAATTTGCTTTCAGGAAGGAAATGGCTAGGCTATGACCAACAAACCTGAATTTGAGGCTGGTTATATTTTTTGATAGCAAACACCAGATGTAGACTCCTACCCAGTCCCTTTGTAGTCAAAGTCAGCTGTGTTCCTGTTTCTTACATGAGGACTTAGAATCTCTGTGATCTAACAGTCTATTTTATGCAGTTCCGTATCTGGCACATAAGTACCACTTCTGTGTTTTCCCACTCTCTGGAAAGGGCATACTCTCCACATGCCACTGCACTCAGTTCCCTCTTATTCTCAAAGATTTATTACAATCTGTGAAAAGGATTACATCCAAGTCAATGTAGTGACACTCACAGATTGATGAGAAGTATGCGCATTCATGTATTCTATCAGGTGCCTGTTAACTTACCCTCCTTCACTTTGCCAGCTTTGGTTGTAAACATTCAGTGATCCCTTATCCTCTATCAAAAACTCAAGCTTGATGATACAGCCACTTTTTAAAGGAGGGAGAAACAAACACGTTACCTGGATAATTTTTCACTAACTGCTCCATTAAAGTTTCCTGTGTGACCATCACATGATCTGCATTCATGTCTGATATGGTCCAACATATTCCTTCTGCCAAAGGAACAGACCCTGACTGCAGGAGAGGATTCATGAGAGCAGGGGTCACATCACCTAAAAGAAAAGAAAATTATCTGAATGGAATAGTGTTTCATTTCTTCTGTTAGCTGTGAAAGATTTCCACTGAAAATTTCCCTTATCCTCAACTAATTTTCTTTGGCAAATTACTTGGAAATATTTCTGAGAGGAGGAAAGTGGTGCTAACACTTGTCAAGAGCCTTTGTAATGAAGGAAACAGAAGGTTGCCTTAAGCATGTTAGTTTGTTTGGTATAAAATTCCAGCCAAACTCATAATTTAGATTAATAAACAGGGAGCAGAGAGAGAGAGAATTATTTCTAATGACTGCTGATTTTTTAGAGGACTGCTTACATGTTAAACCATGCAGAACCTGTATTTCTCCAAGTAGCTAATGGGAAAAGGTCAACTTCCAACAATCTAAGTACAAAATGTTTTCACCAAGTCAGAACACAAGGAAAAAAAAAAGACATGTAATAGACTTTGTCCCTTGTCTAGCACATAAAATTGAATAGAAATGGTAAAATGCCACTTTTAGACTGGGCTCTAGACCTAGAGATTATTTAGTATACTGGGTAGAGACCAAAAACGTTTATTACAGCTGCATGCATTTTTCAGGCTACCTCACTACCTGTCCTGGTAGGAGACAAAAACATTGTCCCTGTTCTGCATGACAAAAGCAGAAGTTTGGAGGGGCCAAGAGTGTGGCCCAGCTTCCCCAGTGACTGCAACCCCAGCCCAGAGGGCTGAAAAGGGTCTTAGTCCTTCACCTTAATTCCCCCATCCTTAAAACACAGATAAAATCTGTCCTCTCCCCTTCCCAAGATGGCAAAGCCAGTAAGGACAAGCCCAGCAAGTACTTCTGACACAATACCTGTGCATCATGTAGCTGAAATAAGTATTTTCCATGAAGTTGTTGATAACAAGGCATGAAGCAGGGACTCACCTGAGGTCTGTGCACGCAGTGAGACAATGACCGCATACACCTTCTCAGACAAACAAAAAACCAAAAAGCCTCACCTTTCTTCTTTTTTTTTAGTTAGACTAATGGTCTGTTCCCTCGACCAGGTGATGTTCTGTGCTCCCCTGTTCCGTGCTGCACAGAAAGCCCCTGGCTGTGCCCAGCTGCCAGAGCAGGCAGAAGGCAGCAGGGACTTCTGGTTCCCTCACAAGGCATGACCCAGTGTTAAATGCTAACAGGAATTTTCCCGCAAGTAAAAAGTGACATTTTATATTAAGCGATGTTCACGTTTAACTAAACCGCAGTTGTCTATTGGATGACACTGTAACCCAATATTTATCCTCTAGGCAGAAAACTACAACACAAACACTTCTCTGAGTAAATGAAATACACAACATTGCTTTGAAGAGCTTAAGTTGCTCCTGACCTTTGTTTTACAACTGCTGCTATATTCAACAAAAAGAACTCTGAAAAGAAAATCCTGGCATACAGTTTCCTCAGTGGTGTTGCTAGGAAACTCCTTGCAGGTGCAGAAACCATTGCAAGCTTTCTTTTTCTATGGGAAAGGCCATCAGCATTCAGTAATAACTCTTGTGAATGGCTTGCTGGCTGAAGTGTCTGCTGTGGGCACACCGTGCTGCTGCCAATTTCGCCATTTGTTCCTGCAGAGCACCAGACTGCTAAGGAGTAAAATACCAAGTGTCATTAAAATGTATTAATTATCTTTACAGTTTTTATCTTGTTGCTGTTGTCTGTATCTGTTCTGCAGCCTCAAATCCAGTGTCTCCATTCAGGGAAGGCTGTTTCAGAATAATATTTAAAACAAAGCATTAAGCATAAGCCAGCTTGATACTGAAGGAATTTTAACAAATCTAAAATCATGTTTGAACACAAGTCTGAAGTGATTGTTGCAGAGTCAATAGTGCACACTTGCTAACAACATAAATATTAGATATCATTCTCGCCTGACTTTGAAATAAAATCCAAAATTGTGAAAGCAAGAGTTAGATCATTGGCAACATTGATAAGCAATGTGGGTAAAGCCCCAGGCAGTACCCTACAAGCGTCTATCTAGTTTTTATTAAAAACTTTGTAGATTCACTTTCCATAGCTAAATAACTGTTGTTGCACTTCAAATATTCTCCCAAGTTTGTTGTAAATACATAAAAGCTGCATCCCTTAGATTTGCACATGGAGAAGACTTAACAATTTGTGCAAGCTGTGTTTCATAGGCCTAATGTAAAATCACCAGAGCACCATGCTCATTAAAGCTCCTCAGCGTTTGTCCTTTCACAGCTCAAAAACCCTGCAGAATCCCCTGCCCACTTCCCGACTCTATGTAGATCTGATGACAATCACCTTCCTTTCTTCATAGTCTTAGGAGGGCCTTGCTTACACCTTTGCGCAGGGAACCTGTCAGCAGTCAAGGAACTCAGCTTCTCCCTTGATGGTTTAAACACAGCCCCATTCCCTTCCACCCTCTGCAGGTTTTGCAGAACTACGTTAACCAAAGCCAATCTCGGCAGCTGGCCAGGGCTCAGGTATTCTTATCCTTCAGTTTGCTTTACAGGTCTGTTCAAACTCTGCTCATTACCTGGACACCTAAAACCCAAGAATACCCTTTTTGTAGCACTTACCGATCGCAATGTGGGAAGTCATCTGTAATATGAGCATTGGATAACAAAACTCAAGACACAGAAAAGCCTCTGGGTATTCTTGACTAGCACAAAGTGGTTTTGTTCCATCTCTGTAATGTCAGCATTATCATTTTTCACTGAGTTTTTTAACAATTGCAGAGTTTTTGCATCTTCAGGCTCTTCAGAAAAATTACATACAAGACAAGTTTTATCTGGGTGAAACCCAGGTGAATTCTGGGGGAGTGAACAGAGAGGCATTTACTACAACAGCACTCAATTTACTTCTTAAAAGTTCAGGTAAACTGTTTACAGAACAATAAGGGCTAGGAGTAAATCCATTCCAGAAAAAAAACCCCGAAACACCTGTTGATACAGAGAAGACACAGCATGTGGAAATAGAAGATTAATGTTTCTGTTTTGTAGTTGGGAGGATGTGTCATGGAATGGATTATACAAAAGATGCCACGGATCCTGTGTGCCTCTGCATGAGAGCCTTGGCATACTTGATGTAATTCACTTTTTGCAGAATTGTACCAGGAAGATCATAAGCAAGAGTAGTACTGCTACCAACTGCAAGGCTTCTGCTTTTCTATAGACTAGAGTGTATCGTGGTCACATTTTATAGCAAAAATCACATTTTATAGTTAAAGAATTTTAAGGAATAAAATGCTAATAAGAACATCATAGAAAGTTGGGAACTCTAGCAAACTCCTTTTTGAACATTAATGCTTTTACAAGACGTGTTCTTATTAAAGAATAAAAATTCTGTGTAAATTATAAAGGCAGTTAAGATAAACATTTTCAATTTTAAGTATATAACAGAGAAACTATTTTGGCTTGAGTACTCTGTACTAGATCCTGTTTTCAGAAACATCCTTTTAGTGAAGCAAAGAGTAAATAGTTCAATTAAATGAAACTGTCAAGTCTTGTAATGTGTTTAATCTGTTACTGAAACAAACAACAGCTCTCAGGAGCAGCTAACAATATCTGTTGTTTGATTATTTTGTGCAACTCTCAGAGAAACGATTAAATGTCAGTTTAAGGTCACCAATGCTTCTTCAGCTGACATCAAAGAAGCTACAAACACATGAAAATGTCAGGTTTCTGTACCTACTGATTCCTGCCTGGACAGACGCTCCCAAATCAGGACATTTAGGCAAAGAGTGCCCTCCATTTGGTCGGAATTTCTGGTTTTTACAGTTCTCAACTTTCTATGATTAACTTATCCTTATCCTTACTAAGTTCTTATTAACATTTTATTCTTTAAAACGTTCGAAGGATGATGCCATGCAACTTGATAAGAAATAACCCAAACAAAAACTAACCACTTTTTCTGCCTTCCCAACAATACGCAAAAGCCTATTCCCAAATGCAAGCATTATGAACTTTTGGAAATGTGACTTCTAAGTGCTTTCTGAGGTTTCTAGCCAAGAGCCATCATCAAATCCTTACTCTAATCATAGTCCTAATGGCAACCCACAGTCATAATTTCTTTCAACAGCTATTAAAAAGCCCCACAGGCAGCTATGTTTTTGTGAAAACAAAGCAAGATTCAGGAAGAATAGGAAAAACTCTCTCCTGCAACCTCTGCCCAAGTCCCCGGATAGGAACAAGTCACACAGCAGACACCAATACATTCAGTGTGGTACCATTTTCCTTAAACTGAGTGCAGTGGGTAAGTTTTTGCCATTGAAATGTGTATGTCTGCCCTTCAGAGATGAAGCCCTTCAGCTCTTAGCAGGGCCACTGACATGTCCACTTGGATGCTCCAAGAGCATCTCAGGAGCAGGTTTCAAGCTCCAGAGGTACTGCCTGAACACATGGGCAAGAATGCAGCTTCAAATCCACTGTTCAAGAGAACACAGCCCAAGGTGTCCAGAGATCTTTGTTTCACCCACAGCTGGCAGAACAGCCAACAAGCAAAACTATATAAGCACATCTACCTTTGGGGCATTAACTGCATAACTGACAGAAAAACTCAGCTATGAGCAACACCACTGCAGATAATTATTTTTCATATAATGTAGCGTGCTGATAGGTTTTAAGCCAATTCACATATGCATTGAACATACAGAGCACAGCTGAGAGCAAGGAAGGTCATCTTTAACCACTTCAGCATTCAGTGTCAGGCTTGGTCGTAAAAGACAGGGTGATTCAAAATGTTCATTGCAAGGAGATAAAAAAATAACACAAAATTAAACGGTCCCAAGCAAGTTGCAAAACAAGCACCATGGAGCCAAACAACCAAGCAGGAATAAACAAGCCACTGGCAATGTCTCTGATTAACTGTCCTGAGGTGCTGCCAGCCACTGCTACAGGAATTTGACACAAGCACAGCTTTTCCACTTGGCCTCATCCAAAAAATTCCCTTCGCAACCCTGGCATTTCTCCACTAAAACGGCTCTGCCTTTTCCTTGCTTCCAGCTTGTGCCCTCTCTTCTGCAGTAAATCTCAGACATTCAAATAGCTCTTTAATGTCCAAACCTTTGTTTTAAGCAGCAAGCAGTACTGGGGGTTGGCTAAGTACTTACCTATACAGTGAAAGGTTGACTATAAAAGCATCAGGATGAAGTTGTGCATTCCTGTGCCTGTACAGCTAAAGCTCAGCTCCAACTGCTGCAATATTACTGCTGCCTCCTTTGCCTGGAAGTGCACTGTCACAAAAAAGCCAGCCACAAAAAGTTTATGATATAGAGCTTGGAAGTAAGATATACCTGTGGTCACATTCCCCCTCCCCTTTGCACATTCCCCAGCTTCAGCTCACATACACCCCAGCCCACGGAAGTCACGTACTAGGCCTTCAGAGGAGCAGCACCCACAGAGCTGTTCCAAAGAGAACACAGCTCCCTGCAGAGGTTTTCCAGCAAATCGTGGATCAGAGGGACAGAGCTCATGACAGCTCACTCCCAGGCAATGCCTGCCTGTGTCCCACCCTACGCAGAAGAAGCTGTCAGAGAGCTTGTGCAGTTGTAGCTTCCCTTGGACCCAGGCCTCTGGCTGGGACAGGAGCCACCATCACACAATGCAGTGGAACCAAGCAGGCCTCAGATCTTGTTTTAGGACAACTCCCACTGCAGGGAGGTTTTTCATTCATCTGAGAACAAAACTTTAACGGTATGGGGTCAACTTCACACCTGCCTGGGAAGCCTGGGATGCTGTGGATGTGCACAGCCACTTTTCCTTCCACTCTCCCTAGCTGGATATCCAACTTTAAAGATATCCCGTTGCTAGAAAATAAGTTTCTGCACCCTTTCATTAGGCATTTATGGTCCACAGGGAAAAACAAAACAAACCAAAACAGTTTAGAAAAGAAAAGCAGCATCTTTACCACCACAAGAGGTCTCAGAGGAGTTGTTTGAACACTGCCGATTAAACAGCACTAATTTGAATTCGAGGACTCTGGTCTGCAGTTCACAAACCTGTCTCCATGGCTTTAGTGCTATAAAACACCCTTTTCATGTTTCAGTTCATCCAAATTTCAGCCAAAAGGATGTCACAGAAGACAATAACCGAGCAACTCCACTGTATAACAGAAGACTCAGTAAATGTCTTTTCAAAAGCCAGTTTAACAGAACCCTTACGGTGAAGATACTGGGTTGTTGAATCCCACAGACCAAAGTGAAGGCTCCAAAGGAAATTATAGAGATGTGTGTGCGCCTGCGGGGTGTTGAAAATGTAGAACAATTTCAGGCGGGAAAGTAAATTATGCAGTCTGTGAAGCACCTAAGAGATGGAGGCAAATTCAGCAGAGAGACACCAAGATGGGCAGGCCTGGAACACCTGCCCTGGGAACCACAGCTGAGGGAATGGCTCTTACAGAACCTGGAGAAGAAATAGCTTTGGGGGGACCTGACAGCAGTCCCTTGAGAAGATAGGGCCAGGCTCTGCACAGGAGTGTGTGGTGAGACAATGAAACACAACAGGCGCCTGCTGGTACAGAATAGGTTCTGATTTGCTGTAATGAAAACCTTTTCACCTTTAAGGACAGCACAGCTGTGGAACAGTATGCCCAGAGAGCTTGTGCGGTCTCCAGCCCTGGGCAGTTCCCAAGCTGTAACTGAATAAAGCCCCGAGCAGCCTGGTCTGAGCCCACAGCTGACCCTGCTTTGAGCAGGCAGTAGGATAGGAATGAAAAAGCACAGCAGTCATCTGGTTTAGCTGGAGCCAGTACCTGTACCTCCCACCTCGACCACCCTGCTTTCTGTAACCCAATGCAAGGGCACTTTTGACTTCCATGAGCTGTGAAGTTTTCTGGGGTTACACCAAGTTAAAGAAACAAGGTTATACTTTCCTCACACTGTTAATGAGGTAATGCCAAACAGCATCCATATGAGAAAACAACTGGTTTTCTCTTCAACTCTCAAATAAATGGTTCCTGTAATCATAACTTTTGTTGCATAACTGAACTCCAGATGTATGGGCTCATTATTAGGGCTGGTGCTCTCCACAGCAATGGAGTGGGCATGTCCTAAAGCAAGATGGCAGTATAGAAAAAGCTAAAACTAGCCTTGAAATGAAGTTACTGATTCTGAAACCATATCAAAGACCACAGCAGAAGCACTAGTAACTGATGAAATTTATTTCATTAGCTATATGATATTAACACAAACTATTGTCATTTCTGACGGAGACAGAAAAAATTAGGCCTGTTCAAATGACCCTCATCCTAAAAGAGCTTTAAGGCAGTTAAGACCTGCTTTTCAGAATTCAAGGTGCAAGAATTCAAAAGACATGGGATATAGCACAGCTCAGCCTATTTTCTTGAATTTTTTCTCACCCAAAAGGCAGAAGCAAGAGCTTTTGCTGCTGAAAGTCTTTAGCACCGAGAAATACACAATACATACTAAGGACTTTCCAAGTAATCTGGTTAGAGATTTTTTTTTTTTTTTTTTTTTTACATCAGAGTAAATTAAGTTGAATGGAGCTTATTATAAAAAAAATATACACTTCTGTTCAGTGATACTTGCTAAACAGTATGATTAGAGACTACTTGCTGAGGTAGTGTGGAAAAAATTGCATGCACAAATGCTTTTACAGGTAATTCAGTCTGAGCAGATCTGGTAAATGCATCAGGATTCTGAAGAACATCACAGGCCCTTGTCCCTTGCTGTTGTGAGGTCAGTCAGTAGTTTGAATATAGCATTTAGGGTTAGTACAATACATATTCTACTGAGAAAGGACTTTCATAATACAGGATTAACACCTTAGTAAGAATTTTATATGGAAATGCATTAAATGTGCAGGGGTATTATCTAAAGTCAGTGGTAAGGACTAAATGCCAGCTAAAATTAGGTACAAAACAGCGTGAAATAATGTAAGTTTTACACAATCAGTACACAGAATTAGATCAGTAAGCAAATAATAGCAAGGTAGATTAAAAAGCTCCTTCAAAGAGCACAAATGTTTTCTTCCCTTTTTCCTCCTTAAAATACATCAGCAGAGTCACCACTGGAACAACTGTGATAACTGGTAAAACCCAATTACAACAGAATATGCAAGTTAGTAAGTTCTGAATCAAGTATCTTACTGAAAATAACTTTAAAAGTAATGTTTGACAATAAAACAGTTAAAAACTCAAACTGTTCTTCATGTTTGGTAGCCTATACACAGCAGTGCAAAATAAAGCACCGTTTTAGGCCATCCACTCTTTTCAGGCCTGATAAAAATAAAAACGCACAGAATTTTAAATAATCTTAAACAGTTCAATGCAAAGCATGACCACATGCTGTGAGTTACATTTCACAGAAGCCAGCACCATTGAAGTACAACATTATTCTGCTTTGACTTGCAAACCTACATCCTTGTTTGTGGGGCAGGATGAAAGACACTGGAAGAAAGGGACTCCAAAACAAAGGAATCCCATGAGGCACATCCTCAGCCTCTTGCTGAGCTGCCATCGTTAAGGTGGTGTGTTCCTATGTGTAACTACAGTGCCTGACAAACAATAGCCACTCCAGAGTCATGACCTTTTGTAGGCCAAACAGAAATCAGCTACTCACAAGGCCATAATTTCATCTGTAGCTTCACTAGACATGAGGCAGAACCATGCTGACACTGCCATTCATTGCTGTGAACAAATTTAAATTACTCAAATGAAAACAAGTCTGTCCTAAAAGCTTGCCAGGTAGCTTTGGGACAGGCATTTGTCTCGCATTTTAAGCAACGTTGAGAATTGCTAATAAGTAGGAAATGCTCAAATACCCAGCTGTGGATGGACCCCAGGTGTACCAGTGCCACAGGTGGCACTGCAAATTTGTTCCTGAAAGCTGGTACAAACACGCAGAGAAGCTGAGCATGTGAGGACCTCCACAGCCAGGCAGCCAGTGCCTGCTGAGCTCACTAAATAACTTAGACCTGGGAGTCATCACCCAGGAACAAATATAGTTCCCCAAAGCTGTGCCTGCTCTTTGAAAGGTTATTACAGCCCACAGGTACAACAGAAGTTTTGCTCCTTACTCCTTAAGCTGTTGCTGAACATTTGCAGGAGATTCAATTCCATCCCTTTCCTATCACGGGCATTCTGTTTGAATATCAAATCGGCTTCAGGGATTATCTGCCCATTTTTTAGCTGCTTCTCTTCTCCTTATGTTCTGCGGGAGACTCACACAAGGAAGAGTGAGGAGCTAGACCTATCAGATTACTCTACAAATGTACAAACAAGAGCACAAAACAATTCCTTGTCTGATCACATTCAATACGTCCAGCAAAAACATACAACTTGACACTTCAAGTGTCAAGTGAGGAAAGTGTACTGTCCTTTCAATGTCACTCTTCAATAGGATATTTCCCAAGAGATATAAATTTCCAGCCTGCAGCAGAGCCCTCGTTGGAAAAGGTGACCAGCATCTGACCTGCCCACAGAAAAGTCACAGTCTGCATGCCCATCCCAGCTTCAGCCTAATTGGAAAGGACAGGGCTTTCTTAGCTTTCCTTGGGAATAATTTGTAGCCCTGCAACAGAGATGCTGAACAAAAAATTCAGCTTCTAAAGGCTAAGCAAAAATGTTTCAATTTGATATTTTCTTTTCTACTCGATAGGAATCACAAAGAGGGAGTCAGGCCGTTCAGGCACATGGGAAATGCTGCTGTCACGAGAGAAGGCAGGCTGGGATGACAGAAAAGAGCTGGTGACGACCAGGGACATCAAGCAAGCAGCTACTGAGATGCATTTTCCCGGACTGTCACCCCAGTTTCTCTCTGCAAGGGCTCTGGAGGTCAGTGCGCTCAAATCGAGTATTTGTATCTAATCTCAGCTGGGAGTCCCCTACTCCCCTCCCAGCACCGGCCCTGCATGCATCCCCCCAGGCTGTACGGGAAAGGTGGGAGGGAGCGCCCCTCGTTTGGTGAGCAACTGACCGAACAGCTCAGCTAAGCACAGGAGATGGTCCACAGAGAGATGTGGGCATTTCAACAGAGTTTGCTCAGTTACCAGATCAAATGTTTTTTAAAGTAGCCCCTGCTTCACCCTCTGAGGGAAATTTTAAAATCATTGCTGTGATTTTCACCTTTTCTTCCCCTCCACCTCCCAAGGAGAATATAACAGCTCCTGCCCAGTCCTGGGTGTACCATGCACCCCATGAGATCCCCATCCGAAGGGACGAGAGAGACATTCTGGATTTTACCTGGGAATAAATACAGCAGGGCAGTTTGTGTTATTTATAAGCTTTTAGGACTGAATTTTCCCTTTATTTGACTAAACTTCCGGTGACCAGTATCAGTCAAGGTGTAGTCTGTTCTGTGAAGTCAGGATGTCCAGCGCCCCAGTGTGTTTCTCTAGAACAAATCTCATTTGAACTGCTGGGATAAAGAGCAACAACGAGTTTTGGGACCACGGTGTCCTCTGATGAGAAACAGTAGCCAGGAAGGCTCCTTGAGATAATCAGTGAGGAGGAATTCTGAGTGCCGAGGGCTTTAAACCCAGCAAGCAACAGGGTCTGGATAATTCTTCACTGAAATGTTACTTGGCAAAATTAACGCTGCAGTGCTGCGTGCCCGTTGCTTCTCACCTATTGCCCAACAAACAAGTGGTTGTGGATTTAAAAGAAAAAAACCTCAAAAGCATTGGCTCATTATTCCCATAACTCTGAAAACTCATTCCCAACACTTTTCATGTACCACAGCCAAGGATAAAGATACTGGCAGCCAAGTGATTCCCATCACTGACACCTAGTACACCCACACATTTGTGAAATTTCACCAGACGCTGCTGGAATTTACAAATACTGCTATTGCTACGTGTACAGGAAATGTTTCTTAAGAACCACATTGCTTGGTTCCCAACATCCCAGCCTTTAGTCAGGAAGCATGAAAAACCAAGTGGCTTGAATTTCTCATTACTGCAAACAGTTACATGAGAGCAGGTAAATTAAAAATGCAGTCAAATCTCTATGTAAAATCCAGGCAGCAAATGTGATACCAGTACCTTAAATTTTAAATATTGTCAATTGTTTTTAAAAAACCAAGACACAAGAAAACATTGTCCTTTGCATTTTAGTTGTCTAACTTGCTACTTGCTTTTCTAGAGCAAAATATATATAAGAAATGGGAGAAAAGTAATTCAGAGCAGAAAATGGCCATTATGATAATTTTTGGAAGAGAAGATATAGAATATATAATTTTTAATCAGAAAATTACCTAAATAAAGACATTCAAATAGAAAGTTTTTTCAGTTAAGCTTCCAGAAATTGAAGTAAAATCATGAAAATATCACTTCAACATTAATTGTCTGAAAAAATGAAATTCACAAAGACAAATGAGAGTACTCTAACTTGTTAGAAACCCCTTTTGCTGTTACTGCAGCAAGAGGCAGGACATTAGGGGAAATAATCTAATTAATTTACTGGAGTAACTTACATTTGTATTCAACCAGCCATGCTATGTATCAGAAGAGAAGTTACTAGGAAGCAAGGAGGTAAAAAACAATGGAGTCAGGTTCTCTAAATCATCCCCAGGAGACCAGCAATAGCATATTATTTTTTATCAGTGATAGAAAACTCAACTATAGTTAGAGAGCACCATTCCCAATGTACCTATAGATGTTACTGCTTTTTAGGTAGAGACCAATAAACCACTCTTCTTCCTTATAACACCTCTCCTGGATTGAGTTAAGAGGTCAGCAGGTTAATTTGTGATTAGGGAAGAGGAACTCCAGCTGGAGTTACCAGATGTTACCAGTTCAGTAAAGTTATCAGAGTGCCCAAGAAATGACTAGATCAAGAGATCAATTTTCTAGTTAGAAACTGGGGCTGCAACAGGGAATGGCTATTCTATACAAATTACTGGGAAAGAAGGGTAAATACCAGAAATAAGAAAAAAAGAATTATGTTATTTAAGCTAAGACAGTGTTAAAAAAATAATAAAGAGGTTGAGCTGGCCAAGGATAACACAGGCTAGACATCAGAAATTTTCCTGTTAAAAATTTTGAAATATATCATTAAGAATTCCTTAGGTCTTCCAAAAGTTAGCAATTTCTTTTGCTTCGAGAAAAAGTGCAGTTTTGAATTCTTTCTTGAAGAATTGCTAGTTAACTTCAACAAAAAGCTTTTGTGATCTAATTATATCCAGTCCTGCTTGAAATGAGGTAAAATGCACTTCTAACTTAAGGTATAATTCATCCCTAGACAGAGAGGATTGCAGAACTACAGTCAGGGATAAGTAAAAATAAACCTCTTAAATAACGACAGCTGTGAAAATCCCTACCAACCTTTGGAAATCCAAGTGAAAAGAGATTTGTTTGCACCTCACCAAGTACCTAGCAGTTACTACAGGGCTGAACAGCCGAATGTCTCCACTGCAGCATCTTCTAGTCTTTGTTAGCAGCGTTCCTGGTTTGATTGTTAATGCTCCCTGTCCTTTTAGTCTTGGGAAAGTTAAAGCACAAAGCGGTTCACATCAAAACGTTAAAGCTGATATCTGAGCTGCCACAAAGCAAGGACAGCACTGCTCAGGTATCACATACCTGCATTAGGCTCGATAATTAGAACTTGGTACTCCTATAGTGACCTTCCACAGAGAGCAATCCTCATTAACCATGCCCAAACCACACAGAAAGTTGCAAGAACTACAGAGGTCCTGTGGTATTGTCTCCTTCTGCTAAAGGTCGGTAACACAAGAGCAGCCTTCAGGACAAACTGACACAAACCCCAGGGACCAAGAGTAAAAGAGACTCCAGGATTAATGACCCCAGCATATCGAAATCTGCCCCCACTCCAGCAACTGCAAACAGCAAAGGGATTTACTGACCAAAACCAATGCCCCGAGTGAAAACTGAAGGGCTGTGAGGCAGCAGTCAGTACCAGGAGCAGAAATTTAATCTGACCCACCATTATGATGCTGGTGGGTGTATTCTGCAATCACATTTCAGAGGACTTTTCGTGGCAAACATGCATTAAGAACACTCGATAATCCCCAGCTGTACTTTCTGTGTGGACTAAAGCCTTCATTGCAGCCTGGCTCGATAGACTGCAGAGATCACTAGAACAGTCAATTGCATATGTACTAATTGCAGGTAGCAAATGAAAATGATGGATAAATATTCACCAGTATGATGTAGTTAAAATTAATGTGAATAATTAGATATTTAGGGTAGCAACTTGAATGTATCTGAGCCCGATTTCTACTTAGATCTTTCATGTCCACTTTTATAAATTTTTAGAAAAGGTTTAAAAGATCACTTTGTAGAGCTAGCTGCTTGCGTGCCCTTTTTTTTTTTTTTTTTTTTTTTTTTTTGGTGAACATTTCCAGAGAGACTAAGACTAAAAGCAGCTGCTGACTTCAGACGATCACATCCGCATTAGGTAGCACAGTGCCTTCCCCGGCGGGCAGCCGTCACCCACCCACGGTGCTTTGTGCCCTCCACCTTTACCTTCTCCAGCAGCAGGACGTTCTGTAGCGCTTTCTCAGAGGAATCTTTGTGCTTACTCAATCCATAACATCCAGCCCCAGCGTTTTTTCCAATGCTTTCCAGAGAGACTAAGACTAAAAGCAGCTGCTGACTTCAGACGATCACATCCGCATTAGGTAGCACAGTGCCTTCCCCGGCGGGCAGCCGTCACCCACCCACGGTGCTTTGTGCCCTCCACCTTTACCTTCTCCAGCAGCAGGACGTTCTGTAGCGCTTTCTCAGAGGAATCTTTGTGCTTACTCAATCCATAACATCCAGCCCCAGCGTTTTTTCCAATGCATGATCCTTTTCTTCAAATGTCCATGAAGAATGAAACTAATTTAGCCTTCCACTGGTTGTGAATGCACCTTTCAGTTCATTTCACTGTCAGGCTCCAGACACATTATATCCACTTCTTCCAGGAAACATTACCTGCAACAAAACACCGGAACCAACCGGCACACCTGCTTCCTACCACATTTTCCTAAATACCGAGTGCCCAGTCTACCCTGCAGTGGACTCACCAGGTCACCACAGGCTTGGCTGCAAACCAGGCTATCAGCGAACCCGGTTTGCCTCAGTGTCCGACTGATGGGGAGGCTGTGCCTTTGGAGAAAGCTGTGCTGGTGGCGCTCTGCTTGCTCGCCACTTTTCCGCCAGCCTGGCAGTAGGATTTTTGCCTGCCAGGATTTACATGGCCCGTCACAAAATGCCACAGGCAGGACTTAATCTGCCCTGAGAAAGTGGTTTGGTACTTCCAGCTGATGAAGACTCTGATGGCAGCTCAGGCTACTCTGCTTGACTCAGCCGGCAGCTCTGCAAGAGAGAGGATCTCACCATCGGGATCACTCAGGCAGGCAGCAACACAAGTAGGAAAGAGTCAAGACGAAAGCAAATTCCTTCAGTGGCACCGGAGGGCCCCAGCACTGGCTCTGGGCCTCTGCCACTGTGGTCAAGTCTTGCTCCAGCTCTCCCCTCCTGTCCCGTAGCTCGTAGCTCCAGGGCGGGGCACTCTCCTTCCCGAAAATCCCACTCTGGGCTTGAGGAACCTGCCTCTACTTTGCACTAAGATTTCACAGAGACAAAAGATTCCCTCCCTCCCCCTTTCCCCCCAGGATCAGGGCTCTTGCCCTGTCTCAGGTTACACTTCCACGAAGCGAGGGCTGGCAGAGCAGGCAAAGGAAGCACCAGTGCAGACGCACAGACCGCGCTCTAGCCATGCCCTGCGCGCTGGTTACAGGCACTTGCACAGGTCGCTCCTGTTCTGCAGAGCTCTGGAACTCTGCCTCCTCTCATTCACTGTGCAAAATCCTTGACACACACGGTAAGGGCACAGCTTGCTTTAGAACCCGGTGCTCACAGAGGGATCTGGTGTCCAATTCGGTGTGCTATTTAGGTAATTTTTGTAGGTTCTTAAATTGCGTGTTGCATTAGAATAATCATTTTTTAACTGTCTTCACTGAAAATAAGACCTGAAGTGGATTAATTTTCCTTTTAAGCATGAAGTAGGTAACAAAATTAATTCACTGCTCGGAACATCATTTGTACAGCCATCTCTTATCAATCCTACCTATTCTGAGCCACTGCTACCCAAAAGCCACACTAAACAAATTCTGCTTTTGTCCATGGACCACCAATATTGTACATTATATGATCCCCACAAGTCCCCTTTTGTGCTGTCCATCACTACATGCCCAAATCACAAGACTGAAAATGCCGACTGCTCATTCCTTACAAGCATATTACTGGATCCTATGGATGGTCTGAGAATTTATACATGTGCTTCCACCCATACATGTCCCATACTAATGGTCATCTTTTTTCTCTCTCCTCGTTATAATGAAAACATCATCCCTCCCCTCAAATAAAAAAATAGAAGTAGTTATTAGCTTGATTTCAGGAAGAACACTAAGGCAGAAAAATCAGGTTCAATACTGGTAAGCAGCTAATCCATATTTTCAGCTGTTTAGTCACATTATATATGGCTTTCTTATACCAGAGGAGATGCTTGATGAGTGCAATATTTTCTCAGTTTACCAAAACCCTGAAGTTGCTTTTGGAAACTCTTCCCCGGGATTTTACAACTTGTAACATGAATGTTCTAATAGTTACATTTAATATTATGTATTTAATGAAGTATTTACCTCACCTGAATAGTACTTTGATAAAACAAGGCATGGGGAGACAAGCTGAAAAGGAAAATCTTTAACTGGAGATGTAGACTATCTCTTGTGAAACAGACAGGAGTCTTTCCAGATGCCTAAGAGAACTTTCAAAATTTCCATTTCTTGTAAGAGCCAAGCTGAAAGTGTAACCCATCTACCCAGCGTGTACATGATACTTAAAGTCACCTACCCTCCTTAAACTTGTTCTCTGCACACAAGCAATGGACTGTCACAGCAAAGGAGGTTGCTCTGTGAGACAATTGTGTTTTTGAGACCAGCATTGCAAGGTACTTCTATCTCCAGCTGCTCATTTCTACAACACGTGTCAGCAATTTCTGCTTTTTAAGATGCTGATCTGCTGGTTACCATCCAGCCCTGCTAAAAAGGGACCAAAAATGAAGGCTGCTATTCTCCAGCTGTCTCTGCCCCTTGCACGACAAAACAGGAATGTAACTGAACGACCCTCTGTCAGGAAAACCAAGAATATTTAAGCAGTACAGGGAAAAAACCCCATCTGACACTCAAACAAATCCTGTAAACCACTAGAAAAGTTGCAAGGAAATCATAAAGCAAATTAGTACTTGAAAAATATCTGCTGGAAAGCAGAGCGGGGAGACTTCAGGCCGGGATTCTTTGTGGTTTTTTCTCCTCCCACTCTCCCCCTCTACCCAGCTGTTTGTGATGAAACGTGAACAGTGACTCAGTCAACAGCATCCTTTCACTAGTGTCCCTCAGTAGGCTGAGGGGAAAATAACCTGGCAATCAATTTCCCATCAGAACACCTGGCACTGGGAATCTGTCACCTTGGCTAGAATCCAGCTCAGGTAATTTCTACACATAAATATCAAACTGCAGCATGCAACAAACAAATCTACACAGCAGCATTATTCTGCTGTCCTTTTGAAGAGAAGAATAAAGAGAGCTGAACTAATATTTGACTAGATACAACACCTTACAGCATTATTGAATTACACCTCCAAAGGTACTGGTTCTTACACCTCCTGTGGGGCACCTGATCCAAATCCTCAAACCAGTTAGAATTCACTTGTTAGAGATAATTTAAAACCAGGAGGATACAAGAAATCAAAAGCAGCATCACACTTTCAAGACAAGTTCAGATACTAAGATACTGCAACAGTATGAAACAATTACAACACTACCAAACACACAATGTCAGGGGAGATTCGGAGTATTCCAAACTCTCTATTGTGATGCTGCAGATTATATAGTGGATGAATAAATAAGGGAAATAGGTTTTACTTGAAAGCAATGCATTTTGTTATTAGAGCTTTTTACTACAACAACTTCTGTGCAATACATCAATGAAACCTGGTATGCAGAAACATAAAAGCTTGTTGGGAAAACACTGGCAGTTTCGATAACTGAGTCAAGGTATCCGTTATTTATGGCATTTTTGTTGTCACACTCCATGGCAATATGCAAGTCCCAGCTGAATTTCTACTTGACCCACTTCTGCTTTCTGGAAGATACCAGTGTAAGTGTAGTGACTGTGCTACCTACACATTTTGCAATCTATTGCTGGCTGTAAGACTCAGTCACGCAAAATGAATTATTTTATCTTTTATATTTTTAAATACAAACTGAACAAACGCATTCAGGGTAAGAACCTGACCTGGGTACACAAACAGTACAGAAAAGCAAAAGAAAAAACCACATTTTGTGCACATTCCTGACAAAATTATCAGTGAGAGTTAACTGTGTTACATAAATCCAGATATTCACATAGCACATTACTCAGCAGAAAGATGGACTGGAAGCCATTCCCCTCTCTCAAAGCAGTTAAACACTGAAAAAGAAGTTATATGAAAGGACTAGGCTTTATAATGTTAGATACTGAAAGAACTCAACTGTAAAAGCTGAATCTGTGGAAACCCCCAGACACCAGAGAGAGAATTCCAATTTCTCCATTGTACACTCAGGGCATTCCAGACTGAGCCAGAGGACACTGGACAAACCAACAACCGGGAAATCATTCTGCAGTCCAGGAGTCTTTCTGCAGCAGTGCCCGGGCACTATGGGCACAGGCATCAAGCACTGGGCAAGTCAAGAAAACCCTGTGCCACAACATGCAGCAGTGCTGGCAGCAGCTCCATTTCCTGCATGCAATCCTCAATACTAGAGAAAGCTGGCAAAAACTCACCATTGGTTTACTTGCCACTGTTTCTATGTAGCAATGAAACTACAGACTTGTGCCTTTTCACTGCCCGAGCTAAAGCAAAGGGGCCTCAAGAGAGCCTGTGTTATTCTAGGTCAGTTTGCATGCACATGTATCACTTGCATCTTTCTTCCCAGCCTCATTCACAGACATCCACAGGGCCAAATATAGTTTTGTAATGGTTTACACTCATTAATCTGCCCTCATCAGACAAAATAGCAAAAGGGAGGGAAATAAATCTATAACCAGATATCAGATTCCATTTATGGGCCTGCTCTAGCAGGGCCTTCACTACAGAACAAGGCAGTCCAAGATCTACTACTTTCTACAGATCATCTGTGATGATTTAAGAAGTCCAAACAAATGGGATGCCAAGGCCGAATACGACCCAGCTCAAGTTCACTTTTAGAAGCTTTTTGCCAGTAACTGGGACATAATGAATGACTCAGAAGTGCAAAGACCATGAGGTGGGAAATGTGGACATGAAATACAAAAACTTTGTTCATAAATCAAAACTGACAAAAGATTGCTTCTCCAAACCTCCATTACTGATATGCTATTCAATTTTCCTAAGAATTAGTAACATTTCTGGGAATATTACTAAGAAGCTTTAGCTCATACACAGCATCAATATGGGTCATATACAGAACCTTGTGGTGTTTGGTCCAGCAAGTCACAGAGCCTGTAAGAGGTGCCTGTTCTTCCTCAGATTTTTGTGCTTCAGGAGACTGATCAAGCTCTGTATAGGTTGTAAAACTTTTCCTTGGTTTTTTTTTTTTTTTCCCTTTATTATTTACCCATTTAATTTCCTTTCCAACATAAACGCAGACTGTACATAGTATCTGAAACACTATTACATCAAAGCAATATAGAGAAAGATTACAGTCATTCTAACAAATGCTTTTTTCCTTAAATATTGTAAAAATCTGTATCACTCCAGCAACTGTCTCACAGGGCCCCTCACTGAAGAATGAGATGAGACCTGCTTGTTTTAACAACTGCTTTCAGCTCAGCAGTTTAAGGTAAAAATACCCCAGCAAAATATTTCAGACATTTCAGTGTGCCTAAAATGTCATTATCTTGAATTCTAGACTCATTTTCTTGTATGTTCACATGTACTGCTGAAATTCAGGAACAAAGTATTTCAGATGCAATTTTTTCAAATCCATTTAAATAAATGGTGCTCAACGTCAAAAATTAAACATGCTGTCAACAATCTGTACAAAGGTAAAGGTGAAAAATATAATTTGATTACAAAAGAATTTAACACCATCTGTACACCACAGATAATGCTTTTCATAAGATAAATTTATCACCATCCTCATTCAATCATTCTGAGATGTTATCTCCCAGTTTTTAAAACATGTATTTTCTGTGTACTTATATACAATTAGTGTTTTTATAGTATTTCCTACTTGACTGTATAATACCTGAACTGTTCACAATGACTCAACGGAGATGAATGAGGGAGAAGCTTATGCATGTTACTTTAATGAAAGATATTTCACTTGTTTAGCTCCAAAAGAGCCAAGAAAGATAAGTGATAAAAGCACCAGCTTAGACTATTTTGAACATAAATTCAGGCATTTTAATGTGTATCTCATTAAAGCTACATGAGTTTCCATGTAGGTTATTCATACATATTATGGCACTTGGACTTTCCTAACAGGTATTTAGTTACCTAGGACATCTAGGCTAAAAAACAAAACATCTGCTAAAATTAACCATTTCTGTAAGAAAACACTTCTGTCCCAACTATCAAACCCCTTAATTTTCTTGAAAGTTGTACCAAAATACAACTGTTGATATTTCACATTCTTTGAGTAAGTTGCCTTTGACAAGGATGTCACATTAACTTGTGAGTTTCGATCTCTAGTGATTTGTGAACACAAAGCAAGGCCATCTTACCCACAAACCAAGTTGTGTCCTGCTCCTTTTTAATTACAACTTGCAGTATAGATACTTGTGGATCCATTTTTTCAGCGGACTGAAGTCTTAGCAGTAATTACACACTTTGTAAGTCCAAATTTAATCCAAGGCAGTTTACACTCGCAGCTTTTTCTCCATATAAGGGATTATTCTGACATCTACTGGCCTGCTATTCAACCATACATCTTAATACACTGCATTTGTTATTAAAAAGGAGTGTATATATTAATCCAAAGATAAGAACAATTTAATGAACACAAATGACACACATTTAAAACAGGCCCATGTATTTTCATATAAATCTCACAACCCTACCAGTATTTTGGTAGGTTTCTATTGCTTTCTTAACTCATCTGAACTACTGTATAATACGAGGCTTTAATACAAGCAGCTTTGGGGAAGAAAGTTATATTTGGAAGGGAAAAAAAGTTGTGACAAGTGAAAACAAAAAAATTCCAAGAAGCTTTTTTAAAAAAAAACCTTTACTTGTAAAATTAAGCAGCATGCTATTTTGTGATTTATATTTGAATTTAAAAAGACTAAGTAGACCGAAATAAAGACAAAAACCTAAAAATGGCAAGTCTATAAATAATGAAAATTTTGATTTCACTAGACTTCAATGAAAAACATTTGGTAATTAAATACTTGCTACTGTTCATTACCTTGATGAACTTTATTAGGGTTAAAACTATAACAAAGTTCATCCTAAAACTTTTTGCAATGCAAAATTATTTTCACTCAAGGAGTGTCTCAAATTGAATGCTAAGAATTACAAGCAATCTTCAGGAGGAGACACTCATATTCATAAAACTTTATACATCTTTTGGAACTAGGATATTTATACTACTAAAATCAAACATGCATCACTTCCCATACATTCTGGTATCATGATTTATATTACATTATGTAACACCATTCTTCTAAACAGCAGCAGTTTATCATACGTTTGCTCCATTTTCTTTGGATTTCTGATCTTTATCTTCGTTTTTCACAATGTCCTTTAAAAGGAAAAAGGGAGAGGATGAGAGGAATTGTCAAAATTGTACTTCTCACATGAACTGTAAAGCAGCATGAGACAGACACTGTTCGTTGTCACCTTTAAATACTATGTGAACTGGTATCCTACTCGGTTTAGTTATAAGCAATTCCAGTATCTTCCTGAAAAACTGAGGGGTAGAAATGCTCTGGAGCTTATGTGGTTTGCTTAAAACTCATTTTACTGAGATACTCCCACATACTGAAGTATTTGAGTTCTGCCTTGAAAAAGTACTCTTTACCAGTCAAACAGAGGAGCAGATTTGGACTGCTGGGTATGGACAAGATCAGGACAGGAAAACATTCAGACAGTTTGAGATCTACATTAATATTTATACCTTTTTAAAAATACTGAAGTCAGGAACATATGTTGTAAGTTAAGAAAAAAATATTTAATTTGCTATCTTTAAATAATCAATCAAACATTAAGCTTCTTCTCTATATACGTTAAGATACTGCTGCCCTGAATTCATCTCAAAATTGTTTTTAGATTGAAGTGTTTGTTCCAATAATTTAGTCTACAGAAGTTTGCCTACAATAAATAAAAAAATGTAATTAAACAATTCCAACCTGTTCAAGAACACTCTGTATTTCATCCATAACAGTAGCTAAATTTTTGATTGTCTTATTCAGCTGACTCTCAAATTGCAATTTTTTATCATCCGAGGTCTTCAAATTTTCTTGCAGTTGGCCAAGGTCCTTTTTAACTTCTTTTAGCTCCGCAGATAGACTTTTGTTAGAATTCTCCAGTTGTAGTATGGTTTTCTCATCCTCGTCTTAGGAAGGGAAGAAATGAAAACATCAAGTCACTTCCAATGCTGTGTACTTTGCATCTTAATATTCTATTTACATGCAACACCATAATACTAATTTTTAAAGAACATTAAAAACTGCATTGAATTACCATTTGATAGTATTTAGTTCTGATTACATTGGAAATCTTGCATTCAACTTGAGTAAAATTTAGATCACAAATATCACCCAAATTGATTTTATCTACTTAAAAAGTCTTGCACCCTGTAAGCACTGCCTTCAAAGTAACATCCCACCTGTTTTTTCTTCTAGTAGCTGGAGCTTTTGTTCTATCTCTGCCCGCACCCTTTCACTCTTCTCCAGCTTCTGTAGAAGGCTCCCAACATCCACCATGGCTCCGTTGTACACAATGAGCCCAACGTTCTCCTCGACGGCTTTGGACTCCTGCTTTACAGTGGGCGATGGCAGCAGCAAGCGGTTCCCTGCATTGCATTCAGCAGCATCAGGAAATCATCATAAAGTCGTTCTCTAGTGACCAACCTCAAAAACTTCTTAAAAGAACCAATACAGATTCAAGTTTGCTGGTCTATCCCTCACATTTCCATCCTTCCCCTGACCCCAATTCCCCCCCTGCCAAAAAGAAGCATCCTCTTTCAGGACATCGTTCTATGCTTCTTTCCTGCAATAATTAGTCTTCAAAACTCAGCTCTATTCTACTACCTACACTCTGATCCTCCTGACTTCAAAACTAATATAATGAGAAATGATGTTCATCAATATTGAATGTTAACCTCTGTCCTCTTCCTGTTCCATATTAACATTTCTCCTAGAGTTGCAACATTATGTGTTGGAAGCACAACAAACCCTGTTGATTTTGAATTGCCAAGGATTTACTTTTCCAAGCTGGCTCAATTAGTTTCTGCCAGAAATCAAATACCTCAGAACTCTCATTACCATTCACATAGAAACAACTCTGAAAGTTTGAGGCAAAATCAAAAATATATACACCACCTAACATATCTTCCTGTAGCTCTTCAGACTCTTCTTGGTTTTCTTCATCTTTAGAAGTATCTGTTAGTCTTCTGTAAAAGCAAGATTCTCGAAGCACTACTTTATTCAGCAGCTTCTTGACCTATGACACAGCCATGGGAAGAAATAATGGTGTTATTTAACACCCAGACATCCTGTTACCTAAACAAGAATGGTTTAACTTGGAAAACTTAAAAGAAATTGCATAGCTTTTTGAACTTTAACATGCTTAAAATGCAAACAAACTAGGAAAAGAATAAATACAATTTTGAGACAGAAGCTACATATACAGTATGGGCATATTATAAGCTGCAAACTTCAGCTTTTTCCCTCCAAGACAATTTACAGAAGATTAAACTAGTATTTCATTGTAAATACGAAGTGGCTGCATAAAAATAAGTGATCAGATACGTAAGCAAAGCCTTTAGAAGATAAATTACGTTTCTCCCACTTAAAATATTCCTGTAGTATTTTGAAAGTGTTTTTTAGTACTATACAAAACCTGAGCACGTGACAGGTGTAGTCCAAGAGTGTACAAGATCTCCTCCATGTCCTTCTCCAGAAGATATCCACAATGACTTTGATCAAAATAAACAAAAGCCATGAGGAGATCCCTGTTAACAGTTACCATCTGGGTCTTGTCTTTCTCCTACAGAAAATTGATTAAGGGATCATTAGGGAGTTAAAATATCATTCCAAAAATACACCAAGTTCTCACTTAACAGAAGTTTTTTCTCAGTTCATTTTATCGTTACTTTCAGTCAAGTAATTAATATTACTAGCATTTACCTACTTAGACCACATTATTTGAGACTAATTTAAGCTATATAAGACAAGTAATCTTTCAATACTTAAAAGAAATTTAGCACAATGGATAGTAACAGCTGGTAGACACAATTTCCTTATGTTCATGCTAAAATGTAAAAAATGGTCATAGAATTAATCTAATTATAAAATAGGAAACCCTCCTTCTGCCCTCAATAATTTATTTAACAGCTGTTTGCAAAGTGAAAAACAGGTCTTATAATAAAAATAAAGCTAAGCTGTAATTAGGACACCTCTAACAAGGTCTATGCAATTGTTAAGAAAGGTGTTAATTACTTTATCTTTAGATGCCCTCTCTTTGCAATGCTTATTTCCCTCTCTTCTGTCCTCCCGTTTGTTCATTTCCTCTTCATCCCGGTCTGCAAAACAGAAAGAAAACTCAACATACCCACAGCAAACGATTATATAACCATTACCAGAATACATGTGGCCACTGGAAAAGTCCACAGAAACCCCCAAACATCTGCAATATACTTCCCTGAAAAATAATAAAAAATGTGTAGTAGTGGGCCCTGTTATTTTTTTCTCTAGTCTTATTTTAACATAAGCCATTTGTAATTTTTTTCCCTGTGTTTGTTTCATACACAGGACAGAAGAGGTGAAACAAATGCTAACTCGGCAAAAATGAGTTCTGCCAATGTCTCCATCTATTTAAGAGGTATGCAGGAAATCACAATTCTCCCTAATGAGGCTTGGCAGAGTCTGCACTCAGCTATGGGTTATTCCTATTCAGATTCTGTATTATTTACTCTCAAATATTTCATATAATAAAAACCATATAAACTATATAACTAAAATCATGTGTTTATACTCATGTTGAGTGAGAGATTACTCTTCCTATGACTTAGATTCTCCAAGTTACAGATCACATCACTTATTAGATGTGAATTACAAATGGCAGGTTTTTTGTCTAAAGGTAGACAGTACAGTAAAACTAGATTAAAAGAGAGAAAGGGATATGACAACTGCTGGGATGGATTATGGCATGCAGCTCTGTACCTTACGTGCAAGTCTTGGGTCAGAGAATCATGTGCCAAGTTCAGCTTTAAGCTCACCTTCCTTGTGAGGACAACTTTGGAAAAAACTATGCATTACAACACTTGGCTAATTTTACCAACCCTTTTCTGAGAACAAATCACTTTCTCCTGCACCTCCATGGCTTCTTGGGTTTCCTCAGCAACTACCGACTGGGACGGATTATGGGAAGCAGCAGCACTTGTATGGAACAAACAAGCCCAGGCCACTCTCACAAATCATAAGCAAATAGGAGTTGTTCTGGAAACCACAGATTAGCACCAGCATTTTAAAGCTGGTGCAGTACTCTGCCAAAAATACAACTAAAAATGCTGGGACTGCAATATCCACACAGTTCAAACCTGTATCTCTAGCAAAACCTCTCCAAAGAAAGGCAACCACCCCAAAGTACAGTTCAAAAACTACACACGCTGTCTTGCACCTTTCTGAGTCTCTGAGGAGGGAAA
>NW_008246060.1:1058652-1061152 GCF_000691975.1 Corvus brachyrhynchos
GGAAAGAGTCGCTGCCACTGCCTGGAAAGTCCTCCAGACCCTTTCCCTATTTCTTCAGGCTAACCTGGCTCCACCCAAACAAAAACCAACTTCTTGTAACATCGGAAAAAGAGCACCCACTCTACATTCTGTCCTAGCCAAACCAGGATGACATTCCAGAACTCAGGAGTAGGAAGTTAGGCACGTAAAAGTGGCTTGGTTTTTCAGAGGTGCTGAATACTCACATCTCCTACTGACTTCAATGGGAGTTGCGAGTGGTCTGCATTCTGAAAAAAATAAAACCACTTCTATATGCATGCCTTACTTAGAGCACCACAGCTAGTTTATATTAACTATGTTCATACAATGCCTAACATAAAGGTACTTACATTTTACGTAGAACTGGTCAGAATTACTAATATAAAATTAGTGTAATAATTTAAATTGCCTAGTTCCAGTGTGTTCTCCAGCTTGAAAGAACATAATCAGCGATGATAAAAAAAAAAATATGAAAGGTCACAAAATTCATAGTTCAAGATACCTTCATCTTCATCTTCAGCATCTTCTGCCTCCATTGGATCATATTCTTCTTGATTATTGTCATCTTCAGTTTCTTCTTCATCTTTAGAATCTTCTTTCCTTTTATCTTCCCTCTGTAACAAAAGTTCCTAAATATTTATCTAGTCAGAATCAAAAACCAGCAAAGCAAAAACCTTACTACCAGACAAAATTTGCCTACATTTATGCATAGTCACTCAAGATACAGATACAAATCTGTGATACAGCTAAATGTTAAAATACTCCCAATACACCTGTAAAATTTTTAAATTACTGAATATAATTGAAGCATATTTAAATAGATCAAAAGCTCAAATCAGTTAACTAACATTACAAGAGCTGAGTTTTTGAATGCAATAATGTAAAACTGAAATAGAAACACTTTAATATTGATCCAGACAGGGTAGAACTGCATATGGGCTAACTGCAGACCTTCTTTTCATCTCTCTCTTCTTTTTTATCTTTATCATCTCCGGATTTTCTTCTCTTAGGTTTTGGGTCATCCGTTTCATCATCTTTTTCTTCTTTTTTTTCTTTTCTCTCATCTTTTTTGCTTTTTTTGTCCTTCTTGTCTTCTCTCTCTGGGAGAGAAATCAGTGCTTTGTAAATTCTGACACCAAAATCTCTCTGAAGCATTTCATTGAAGAGTTCTGCAAACAATGACACCTGCACATAAAGAAGAAAGAAAAGAGAATTAACAAAAAGTTTTAAACCATGTATTAAAAATGTATATAATTACGATAAAATAGCTGTGAGTGCCATCTTAGCAACTTTCACCATATCAGAATTTTATGGAGAGTCAGATTTCTTATTATCTGCTTTGAATATGGAAACCTTAAGCAACTTTACAAACTCCATTCCATATCTGAAAACCTGTGTATTCCTCTGGATACCGTGCAGTGACTATACTGCTATTGTACCATGTATCAAAGACTTGGCAATTAAAAAACTTTCACACAAAAATTTAGAAGAATCAAGAATGGCTAACTGTAAGTAGCACAGCTGAGTTACCTCAAAGGAATGTTCTTTATTATCTTCTAATCTATAATCCAGAAGAACACTTAGAGACATAATGCTGCAGTCAAACTTGCCACTCTTTGCTGCCCAGTTTGGGTGCACGATGATGGCTGGTTCATCTGGCAGGATATAGCGTCCCCCCCGCCGCTGACGTTCCAGTTCCTCTTGGCGTTTTCTTTCCTCTTCCTAAAAAGGGGCAAAAACCCAACATGGAGCATAATCAAAAGCTGAAGTTTCAGCCTCTACCTTAGTCTCTAGGACTCACTGCCCTGAGGAAAGCAAAGGAAAGCCTAAGCTGCTGAAAGCAATGCACAGCTGTACAGTGCAGCAAGCTGTTTATTCCTTACAAAGGAATAGAAAGGCTTCATATAACATCTCTCCAAAGATAACCAACACAGCTTTAACAAGTACCAGATGACAATTTACTTAACTCTTGATTATGGGAAATGCAATCTCTATAGATTGCAAATGAAACAAAAGGTTACAAAAGGTAAAATGCCACCAGCTTACTGACTGCCAAGAGAGAAATACTGAAGTCTCCTGACTACAAAAAAAGTCATGGCAGAGCTTGTGCTTCATAAAAAAGCCAGCACAATCAAAGCTCCCCTCCAATCCTAAGAAAGCTGTGGTAAGAAACCCAAGCTAGCTGAACCCCATCCAAGCTCTGGGAGAAGGCAGAAGCAGCTGACAGAATTAGCACGCACACGGCCTTTCCTCCATCAACAAGGTTTAGAGAGATACCTAAACTTCCAGTCACCCCATACAGGTTAGCAGGTAACACACAAAAAGGCAACTTTAAAAGCAACTAAAGCACAAGCCAGACATTTCTGCCCCTTTTCTGCGGTTGAGCTTTAGCCTTACTGCACAGATCTTGTTTATCCTTGTACAATAGCAAACCAGACTAAGCACTACAACTATGAACTGCAAAACTGACAAACTCCAATAT
>NW_008246060.1:1063652-1076778 GCF_000691975.1 Corvus brachyrhynchos
GTAGCACATCAAGTAAAGAAATTTTGCTGCAAGACCTTGAGGTTTATCTAAAGAAAAAAATTATGGAAGCCATATTTTCTCTTTTGGCACACTTGTAATAAGGTATTGCAACTGAAAAGGAGGAAAGCCAACAAAATGCTTTTTATACAACTTGTTGCTTAGCCCACACAGGTTTCATGTGCAAATAAAGCACTTCAAATTTAGCATACAATAGGCTTTCCTGGTATTAGTACAACTAAAGTGAGTGTTAATACAGGACAGAAACCCATCAAGAGAAAATATGGCTGTATAACAAACGGCTATTTATTTATAACAAAAGAACAATGAAATGAAGTTCTCTTGACGATCCTCTCCAGCTATGCACAAAATGAAAAATATTTTCAACGCACGTTCATTAAAAAAATTACAGTATAACATGTCAAAATAAATCCAGAATTTTTAATTAGTTCTTAATGCAGTATTCAGCACAGTTGGCACCAATCAAGCTTATTATCAAACAGAACATCCTTTGAGTAGTTTACCTGAACTACCAAGAGCAGTTGACAAAGAAAAAAGGGTTTTCCAGTTTTCCAGCCTTTTTTTTTTTCCCTTTTTTTTTTAAGTCCCAGTAACAGACAAGTATTTACTTCTACAGCGTACTTGGCTTTGCAGTGCAGTACTTACCATTGCGTGCACACACTTAAGTCAATCCCTGTAAGAGCCTTGCAACAACGAATAGCCGTCTTTATCAGCACCGAAGGGTCCTTTTCTGGATCAGGTCCATCCAGTGATGGGGACCAGTGTCCTCCAATAGCCATAGCTTCATCTTTGCCTTTCATACCCACTAAAAACTAGACAAAAAGAGTCTTCTGAATGTTCCCCTGCTGGGGGTAAAAAGTCATTTTCCCAAAGCGCAAAGAATATTTCATAGCACACACACTGAAATCCGTGAGTAAACCGTCACATTATTTTGAAATCTGAAAATGAGAATCAGTCAAGAAAGAGTTCAGTTATTTTTTTTCCACAGATTATTTCAGCAATGGAATAGGTTTAAACATCATCACTCATTCTTGCTTTCAAGATTTTTCATCAGGTTTGTTTATTGGTATAGGTTTGTTCCTTTGCCATTAAAAGCTTTCTAACTCAAAAGACAGTCACGTCAATGGTGCCTTAACTCTGATACACATTTATAGATGCGTCTGCTTAAAAATGATGAAGAAAAGCTACAAAAGATGAGACCACAAGAGCGTCATACCTATAAATGAAAGTCTTCCCGTTTGCCCTAAGTTAGAATTTAACTGGAAAACAAGTCTGTTGTCCTGAAACCCCACAGCACTTGCATCCTGTTCAGTTTAATGGTTAAGTTTCACTTAACACACAGCTGCTTAAATGCTGCTTCATGTGTATTCTCTTCACAGCTAAGCCCTTACAAACCAAGTAAGTGCTTGTAAAAAACAGCTAACAAATTGAGTTTCATTAAGTTGAACAAAGCAGTAAATGTGAAGCTCCTATAAAGTGGAAAAAGAACTGTCATACAAACTAGGTCTCTTCAGAGGAAAAATGAAGTTATCATTCAGCTGTCTACAAGCTCCTCTCTTATTGTCAAAAACAGTAAAGCTCTATAACCAACCTTTATTGCCAAAAGTGTCTGGCATTGAAGCATATTTACCTTTACAAGTCTAGCAGGATGCTGAAATCCATCACGAAGTTCTTGGGGATCTTCAGCCAGAGCACATGACTTGTGGTAGAGATCTTCCATGCTCGGACTAGCCATCAACATCACCTGTGGTGCAAGTCAGAGCAGTCTTGTGAAGGTCTCACTACAACTGGCAAACAATGACCACAACTTAAAAACACACATACCCAAACTTAACAAGGTTGCTCTATACCCTAAACAGGGTGTATGATAAAACAGGATGCTCCTTCTCAGTTACTGACTGTTTTGAAGCTCGACCTCCTAAAAGGCAGCTTCCGCGCTGCACAAATAGACTGAAAAAACCAGTATGTCTGATACCTGAGCCAAGGCTTTGCAGTTTTTATACACAGAAGGCAAGTAAGCTAAGTCTTTCTATCTTTATCTGAATGTCAAAATATGCTGCATCAAGGGCTGTAATCATGTATAAGACCCCTTCATCAGAACATTTTCCTAAAACCTGTTCCATCTGAAATCTGTCATTAAAATTGATCTGAGATTTCTAGGGCAATCTCTGTTAGAAGTATTACATGTTAAACATAGACATCAATTTACTTTAAACAAAACAATAAATATTGAGATGAATAGGAAAGAAGGAAAGAAAATACCACTAAACAGAATAACACACACTGCACAGAAAGTATCCTTGAAGGAATAAAAAGGACTCAATTAACTATTCAAAATGAATTGCCTAAGAAATCAGAGATCTTGCAGGAGCCGGCTTTATTTCCTACAGTCACATCCCTGCAACTGGGTGCAGAGAATGGAAGAGCCCTCAGTAAACACAAGATTTAGCACAGCTCTAGTAAGACAAAACCAAACGGAATTTCAGTCATGATTCTTTAAGCTCTACATACTAGCTTTTTACTGAAAAGCTTAAAACGCTGTATTTTGCTCAAATGGCTGTAGAATATTTTCAGTTCCGTTATACTCACTTTTGCACCCTACAGATAAAAATTTCTAATGAATAGTCATATTAGTGAAAAAGCATACAAACCTTAGCACTGTAGAGATGATCAGCATCAGGTGGATCAAGGACAGCAGCGTTCTTATCTATAGGATCTACTTCTCTATGCATTACATAGAAATTACAGTAGTTTCCCAGCTGAAATGGTCTAGACATAGGAAAAGCATCCACCCATGTAAACTGAGCATCAAAGAAATCGCTCGGGATATACAAGTTCTGGTAACGCCTCCTCAGCTCCATCATATCGCAGCTACGGCTGAAAGACACAGCATTACTTGAAAGATACAGCAAAAAAGAACTATTAACAAAGTACATCATTAAGAGGTAGATCAGTTGGCAATACAACCACTGTATATTTGATACTGTATATAAAATCTCAAGGACACTATATTTGAATGTCATGGATGAAGTTTAAAAACAGGTAACTATTAAACACTCTTCCAATTCAGGTGTCTGCATGTTAGGGAATATTTATTAAACAAGGTTATAAAGCTTATATGCAATAGCATTCTAAAGTAACACAGAACCTCAAACAAGTTTATCATACAAGGTTCTCAGCAATTGCATATTTGAGCTTTCTTTAAAGTCAGGATCATCATTCAACACCCAATTACATGCATGTGGGCTGACATGGCTCATGGTGAGCTGTGCCCATGATTAAGTGAACTGTAGGTAAACACCTGGCACTATAAACATACCAGTCCAACGAAAACTTGGAAAACTGAACCGTGTAACGAGGAACAACACGTCGGGGTCTCCGAGGTGACCTCTCCCTCTCTCGTCTGGGCGACCTCTCTCGGGAGCGTTTTCTCTGGGGAGATCTTTCCCGGGACCTACGTCTCTCTCGTTCTCTTTCACGACTTAAAGAACACATACAAAACACAAATATTTTTGCAGGCTGGTAACATAACATGATTTCTAGCACAACAGAAGCCAGACCTGTCAGAGACAACTCAAAAAAGAGGAGAAGTTTCAGTACAGTCTCTTTACAAGCGAAAATGATTACACAACTCATTAATTTCAGGTAGATAAGAACTCTTCACTAATTCCTAAGGGTAACACGACTTGTGAGTCTCGCTGACTCCCTCTGGAAGCAAGCAGCTCAGCTTTGGGTGAGGACAGATCTTTATGGACTGCTTGGATCATAGCCTGGTCTACATACCTCCTGTCATCTTTTCGGTTTGGCATAGGGTCTCCACCTCGGTCATTCCTCCCAGAAAATCTGGATGGTGGGTCTAGTCTTCGAGCTGGTTGAGGCTGTGAAACCAGACGGACTGGAGGCTGTAATAAACCACCTGAAACACGTACAAAATGTACAGGATCAATACAGAACAGAGGGCAACTATGTACACTTGGCAAACACTGCTGCTTTACAGCTGTTTCTCTCGTGTACATTTTCTAAACTAACTCTACAGTCAAATCTATTTATTATTAACACCCACCCAAAGAAACTCATGAGACCTAAGCTTTTCTTCATGGATGCAAACTGACACTGTAGTTAAATGAAATCGGTTTAAAAGCATCTTCTTCGGATGGAAGTAATACAACCCAAGCATGTAGGATCTGTCCTAGTAAATAGCTAAGCCTTTTGGAAAACTTAAATTAAGACAGATATACTCCCTACTCACTGAACTGAAGGAAAACTGAAACCTTCATTTTGAGGCTACTCATACGTAAAAACAACTGGCATCCTGAAAAATCATTCCTAAATCAATGTATTATACCACCACATCAATCCCTCAGCACATACTTTGTCTGTCTCAAGACATTTAACCAAGTGATTTAAGTGGAGCAAATGTTACTAAACACCAATGAACAACTAGGACTAATTAGACTGTAGTAAGCATTTACACAAAACAAGTCTGCTTAGGTTCTTCTACCCTTGCTGTTATTGTGGTAAGAGCAGTCCTATCAATTCCATTACTGTTTCTTCAGCCCCTCAAAGTTCAAGAGACTCCACCACCTTTGTTTTAGATTTGCCACATCTGGCAGTGTTTCCTCTCTCAAATGCCAACCTGGCTAACTGAAACGAGTAAGCAAAGAAATAACAGCTTTAACAATACAACTGCGAAACCTGATTTTGCAGAACACAGCAGAAGATGCTGAAGAACTGCACTGCTATTAATACTTTCAACTCCCCAACTTGTCTGTGAAAGAACAAAAATTACATTGAATTTGCTTTCAGATTACAAAATTTTAACATGAACAGGAGTCCATGGGGATTTCACTAACCAGGTGATTTCTGAGCTACTTCAGGCAGACGTATTCAATCTGAAAACTCAGTACAGTCCCCTCCATATTATTTCAGCTATTACTTCAACCTTCTGATTAACAAGAAAACAACCATCACCCACTAAGCATCAGAGGGATCCCCCAAAAAGGTATGCACTGAAGGAGCACCTTTCTGCTGTGGCTGCTGCAGTAAGGGCTGAGGCTGTGTCTGAAGCAGAGGTGTGATGGAAGCTGCTGAGATCTGTGCCTGCAACAGGGACTGTGGCTGTGGCTGCGCCTGGACCCCGAAGGCAGTCTGCTGAGCAATGGGCTGCAGGACGGCCGGCGGCGTCTTCAGCAGCGGCTGCGCTTGGCTCTGGTTCTGGCAGCAAACACAGGGGAGTTGGGAGCGAGCTTAAACCAGAGTCAGTCACTGCCAGTGACGCTGGGTAACCCCACATACCTGGTTCGGAAGGGTCTGGATCCTTTGGGCATTCCATTTGAATGGCATATTAGGATTGTAAGTAGCTTCTACCAAAACTCTGTCACCCACCTGAGGTGTCTTTCCTTTAACAGCACTGCAAACATTACAGAAAATGTATGTGAGAGTCTTTTTTAAAAGATGGGAGAAAGTAGGCAAAGTTCATTAAAAAAAGCTTATAGGAAGAGCATCTATCCCCAAAATTCAGCTTTGGTGCTACCTACTCCAGTTCAGGGTAAGCACAGGAACTTAGTTATTCCCTGTCTTTGGCCCAAAGGCAGAAGTTCCCCAAATAATACCAAGTTAAGACATGCAGACAGCAAATTTTATGCTTTTCATCACCCACAAATTCTGCAATTTCCTATTACAAGAAGCTAATAACCTCTGGGTCTCCCAGCTTTGGGTTTTGTGTTAAAAAATTTCAAAAATTCATGTGAAGTACCTTAGACCTAGCATGTATTAACCTCTCTGGCTTTCACTGTTGAATGAAAACAACACACTATTGCAGGCCCTATCAGTGGAGTCACAGAATTAGCGTGCAATCATCTAAACCTTTGATTTAGTGAGAGTATCACAGAGTACATCTGCAGGCCAGTGCTCACAGCTTACCTAAGCTGAAAGAAGACATCTTCATCCACAAAGCCAAATGTATCATGTAGCTTAGTCACCACTCCAGTGAAGACACGCTGCTTTTGTGGCTGGGTTTGCTGCTGGCTGGAGCGGGGAGCTGGGTAGGAGACAGTGATCTGTGCTGCCGGCTGGGGCGTGGACAGGCTGAGGCTGGTTGGAAGCGCGACTGCCGGCTGCAAGCAAAACAAAGCCAACTCTAAATCTTGTAAGCAGCTGGCAGACTGACAGGGAACAGGTCCTTCAGTCACAGAGACAGCAGTTTAAAATGACTATAGCAATTAGAATAGACATTTTCAGATGGTTTTTGTATTTTTTGTTGGGTTGTTGGTTTTTTTTGAAGATGACTTTTTTCTTACTTTGAATGAAGACTGGCTTTGTTTATCCTTCTTTTTTACAAGAGTCAGCTTCCCCCAAAAACGCACCTTGTCCAGACAAAAAGCATGAAGACTGCATTATTGTCTACAGGTAACCCATACAGTGGGCCTGAAGCAGAGACGAATTCCCAACTTTGCAAGGAATACACGCTTAAGAGGTCATTCTGCATTTATATCCCACCTGTAGTGTTAGAAGTCAGTAAAGGCTGAGGCCAACACAAACTCTTCCCTAACTCAACAGTTCATGTACTTGCCTTCTTACAAAAGCAGAACACAGCAAGATAATGAAATCAAGTCAAACATTTTTACCTTTTTAAAGCCTGTTTAAAAGTTCAAGTGAAAATGGAACTAGAGCAATTTTCAGTGTGTTAAATGGCTACATGTTTTAAACCCATCAAGCTCAGCAAGATTCTTTCTGAAACTCTTTGTACACAATCTGTTAATACAGAAAGTTAAATTCCTTCACAAAGAAGAGAAAGATTTTCCCCATTTGTTATTTACTGCAAAACAACTGGACACTTGAAGTTCAAACAAAAAAAAATTAAAATATAATCAACACACATATTCTCTTCAAGATTAAGGAAAAGTGGTTGCTATTAATTTTTGAAACCAAGGCTATGCATATTTTAACATCTGGATAAAATAAACTTGTACCAATAAAATGTCGGTTCATATTAGTTCATTTTACAGATTAAAATACCCAAGATGTCACAAATTTGCACTCTTGCATTATCTGTGTTTGGGGATGAAGACCAAACAATAAAACCAAACTAACCTGAGTTAAAAGGGTCTGCTGAGGTTGCTGCAACTTAAAATAAATAAAGTTATAAATCAATTTTAGATGCTTAAGGAAATTGTACAATTTTACCTCCTCTTTACAATTAAGAGTTTTTGCTTAATCTGAGTCAGTTAATAGTCCTTTGGGGTTTGGTCATTTCAGCAGTTTGCACATCTGTAAAACTGTGCTTGTGGGGTTCATTTTAAGATTGTATAACCCAGGTTTATCCAGAAAGGAGAAATACTAAATTTTTTTTAACTGAAAGTTAATAGCAATACCAAAAAAATTTTGGCAGCTGAAGCAGCTTAGGCATGTAATTCCCTTGTACTTTTATTCTTTTTTTAATACCCTGTTAAGTTTGAAGACCATAATAAAAACCCAAAAGGGAACTTTTTTTGGACAGCATCTTTCCAGCAGTTAAAATACACGGCCCTGTTTGGAGCAAAGTTCAGCAACTTTACACATGGAATAGTATGTATTTTTAAATTTTTTTTTTCGCATTAAGGAAGGCAGGCTTCCATTCTGTATTCATACATTTTTCCAAGTTTATGAACTTCAAGCTCTCTTTCACTACACAAAATATAACTTAAGTTTCTTTAAATACTTCCCATATGAGGATGATTTCGGAGACAAATCCTACAAGACACACAATTGGCATTGTTTTTAAAGTTATTTGTGATGTACACAGTAAGAATCAGACAAACCTGTTGCTGTACACTATAGAGAGTCTGTTGAGGTTGTGAATATTGCTGAAACAGATAAAAGCAAAATATCTCATAAACAGGAGAATTATTATGACAATAATATCAAATAAAAGTTATCTGCTTAGCAAGTTCTAGATAAAAACAATTAATATTTAACAATTTTAATTAAAAAAAAAAAAACTAATAGTATCAACATAGTTCATTTTTGTAAAAAATATTCTAAGCCTTTAGAGCGGACCCTGATGTTCTCTTTCTAGCTGAAGTCAAAAATTTTTGTTAAGCCTGACACTCAGACAGTATTTAGGACACATTACAGTATCATGCAAAATGCTATAAAGGCTATATATAGTGATGGGAGATACTTGAGATTCTCAGTTCAGATGCAGCAAAACTCATTCTCCCAAAGGGCTTTCCACAGCTAAAAATCAGCACCTCCATAGCCAAAATTCCCACCTTCACAGACTAATTCAACTACTGCTAGCTGTAAACCCCAAATCCCACCGTTGATAAGACAGGTTCACATTCAATGTTCACCATTTTCCATTCTGGTTTTCTGCTGGATCCTTTAGCTTTACGAAGTTCAGGGAGCGCTGGCCGCTGTGTTTGCTTTACCTGCTGCAGGGCCGCGGCCGCGGCTGCCGCCCGCCGCCGGGGGGCCGCGCGCTAAAAAAAGGGTGGGGGTGGGGTTCTGTGTGCTCGGGCGGGGGCCTGCCAGCGCCGTCTGCTGCGTGTAGATGGTCGGGGAGGCTCCGAGCAGCGAGGGCTGCTGCACGCCCAGGGCAGCTGTGAAGGGAACATGGCCAGTGAGCACTCCCAGCACCTCAGCTTACACAGGATGCACTGTGCGAAGCTTTACACCTGAGTCAAGCTCACCAAGGAGATGAATGAAGTTCCAGAATTCAAGAAAAAGGATCACATCCCATTTGCTTCTCTTTTAAATTCATCTACCAGTAGTAAACCACAGCAGGGGCACAGAGACCACTAAATTTCCTTCTCTTGAGCTGCTCTTGATTTTATAGCTCTGTAGTTGTCATCCCCACCCGCACCCACCCCCAACACACACCCCCCGTATACTTTCTTGAGGGTATTTCAGGTCCTGGAAGAGCCAAATGAAGAGTGCTGCTCTGCTCTGTAAATTAATACATTTCATTCTATCTGAGGGCAAGAGAAATCTTTACTGTAACAGCATCTATGAAACAGAGGCCTACGGAATGAGTCCTCTGAAATCACGCAAGTTTTTGCTTCACTCAGTGCTGTCTCTGTCCCTGTGAGCTGGATGTTGTAGAAGTGGGGGCTGGTGGAGAAGGAACAGCCTTCAACAGAGAGTTTCATCAGTCCGCATGTGTAAGGGACTCAAGCTCTCTTCAGCTCTTGATAGGAAGGGTTTGTGCTGCCCAGACTCAAACTGCCTAGAAGGATTAGTTTATTTTATTGTCATACCAGCTTCTAATTCACCACAGAACATAAGCAAATCATGAGGAGCAGCTATGCACAGGCTATGCTTCTGAACGAGGTATGCTCAAGACTTACAGATGGATCTTTCAGGCAACAAAGAGCCTTGCAAAATGCGAATCTCAGCAAAAAACTGCAAAATTATCTGGAAACCTGCTCCCTCTTTGGCAGGACTTTTTAAAAAATTATCAGCAGCTGCATGATCAAGTATCACTTCATTAAGTTATCAGTCTAGTCCACATGTTTAAATAAAACCAGAGAGAAACTCAGCACAGAAACATACTGCCAGCAAAAACGGGTCAGCCAGCCATCTTCGGAACTGAGCAACATTCATGATGAACACGGTTCTTCTCTCTTCCAAAGACATCAAAGACGCACAATGGAAGGAAGAGCATATTTACAGTATTCCTGCAGTTTGTGCTCCATGCTATTCTTACTGATGCAAAATGAAGCTTTCATTCCTGATCCAGGAATGCAGAAAAACACTGCTTGTAGTTGGTGATCACTACCATAATGCTGTACCCAACTCAACAGGTCCTGAATAATGTAATCCTTCCTACCACACTGTCCTTTACAGCAGAGCACAATCTTTGTTGATGGCATTGACCATCTTACAGTTTTGGAAGGAAACAGGAAAGAAATACACAAAAAGCAGTGAAAATAATTGCTATCACCATGATCTGTATCAAGTATTGTCACATAAGCATTCCAGAAAGTAATAGTATTCTGAAAGTGAAATTAAGCATTCCGTAGTGTACAGCATTTAATTAACTTTTTCCCCCTGGAAAATCCCAACATTTGCATTTCTTTAGAAGCCAGCAAACAAAATTTGAGGCTTGTCTCATGACAGACCCTCCACTGTCTTGATCCTCTTGCCTCCTACTTGATCATCAGTTTCAGTTTGAATGTGCAGTTTGGACCATCCAGAAAAACCCTCAACTGCATCCTCACCAATGTCTCACATAACACACCTTAAACAGACATTTAAATATAATTCAAAAGCTTTGCTGCTGCATCCTGGGACAACTTTCACTTTTCCTGGCTGTAGTACTTTCCTGGCTCACTCAAGGCAAATAACCAATGCATTCATCTTTCTCACTTCCACATGCCGAACAGAAATTCCCACTAGTGCAGAAATTTGCTCTATCCTGTTACCTTTGAATCTGTGTCACTATGCCAGCTATTGTCATTCACTCTGAAGTTCTAACGTTGTTCCAACACGGGGGGGATGAAGTTGGGAAGCATTATCAAAAGCAAATTTCACAAGTTTTCTCCCACTTTTTGTACAAAGGGTACCCACAAAACTTACTCCCAAAACCAGATTTGGGATTATTCAGCTCTTCAGTTTCACTATGGCAATTTCCCTTTCAGCATAACCCAGAATTACCTCGAGCAATTCCCAGCCCCTCCTAAGACCCTTATCCCATTTTGTCAACTACAGAAACACAAGATTTTTTTTTTTTTTTTGCCATCTCTACTGTCACTTTTTGAGCATTTAATATCGGCTGGGTATCTATCATCTACAACATTGCAGATCAACTTACTAAGAAAGGGCAAAGACAAAAACACTGCCAAGATCCCCTCAAAGGATAACACCTGTAGTAACAAGTTTTTCAAAGCTGTATCTTGTTCCCACTGATTTGCCCCGAAGTATTCCAGGACTTTCATCTGTGTACTCATCTTGGTCAAACAGGCTACAATTAATTAGGCAACTGAGTTTGCATTACTAGTTAAAAAGAAAAAAAAAATAAAGAGGAAAAAAAGGAAAAAAATCACACAGAAAAACAACAGACAGAGAATGAATCACAGACTGAGTCTGGAATTGACATCTGACTGCCATATTATTATTACTGGCACCAAGCATCTGCAGTGGCAAACAATAGCTTCTTATGATTTGTAATGATCTCAGTAAGTACAGTGATGGAGATGCCTTCCCTCAAATGCAGTGCAAACAACTCCCACTGGCACCAAATACTGCACGGCACGGCCAGCTGAAAGGGCTCAGACAGAAACTGCTGTCCTAGGCTGCAGCCCTGGGTTAGGTAACAGACACTTCTGTTGCAACAAACACAAAGACAGCATTTAGTAGTCCCTCCTCCTACTTCTAAACCCTAAAGATCTTCTAAGTACATAGCTACATACATCTTCTTGGTAAGTGACATAGGTTTATTACAGTTACAGTAAGGAGTACCCTGTGCAGGGCTTGGGAGACATCTCACAGTTGCCAGAAATTGCGAGATTGGGTCCTTGGGTTTTCAAGTTTCTTTAAGCTTAACACACTTGCAATACAAACACCACACAACCTACTCCAAAAATACTCCTTTTAGCAGGCACACACCAGAAACCAGGCTCAGTGTATTTGTCATGGGACATCTGTTTACAGCAAGCCAGCAAACTGTGCACCAACTACTATTCCTTAGTGGCTTGAGATTGACCACACATGCTCGCCCTGTTCTTACACACTGCTTTAGTCACCTCACAGGGGCAACCAGCAATAACAGGACACTGAGCTCCAGGCACTTTAGCTCTCATCAGCTGCACCATTCTTCACTCCAATGCAATTAACTCTTGATACAGCAAAGACAACACCACCAATCAGGCAGAACACAGCAGAGCCAGGACTTCCCCAGCACTACAGCTCTATAAAACCAGGCTTTTTATCGTAACACTGAAAACAGTACAGGGCAAGCACTGCGACACAAACCAAAGATGTGCCAAAAATGAAGAGCTAGAGAGGAGGAGGGAATTCTCCCTTGCAGGTGTTTCAGGAGTCTGCACATCACTATGCAAGTTAAAAGTAATTTTCTGTAGTAGGCATGATTTAATTCATGCTTTAACAATGCTCAACCAGCATGGCGGGGGCTTTATTCTGGTTTTAGTCTTGTGATGCATAAAATCATGAGATGATGAGTAGACAAAAATTCACTGTGTTACATGTAGGAGTTTCTCTTCACACATCGATCTTTGCTGGCACCTGGAATTGCCCATCTCTCTTCCAATACCACAGGCACAGAGAGAGAGTAATTAGTAAGCCCTCCCAAAGGGATCGCAAAACCCTTCACTATACAGCATGTCAGTCTACAACTAGTGTGTCACACCTTAATAATTAAGAGCTTTAACTCAGTTACTTCCTCACCAGGAATGGCCAAGACAGCATCCACATCAGCAATTTAAAAAAAAATCCACCAAAAAATCCCCATACCAAAACAGTGAAAAACACAAACCCCCAATCCTGATATTACCCTCTTTGCAATTATCGAATTGAGTTTATAACACCATCACTCACTGCTTCTGACAGTTTGAAAAAAACTATATATCACGTTGCTTGTGTTACAAAAATCAAGGTATCTTTCCCTCACAGCCAAGCACCTCAAAGCTTTGGCGAAGGAACCCGGCACTTGGATAAAAACAGCTAGCATGCATAAATATATGTAACAGCTTTGGCCAACCCTCTGAAAGCACTTTCTTTAAACGAGAGAAATTTACTAACACTGAGATTCACAAGGGTAAGCCAATATGTACAATTTCTTGGGTGCAACACAGGTGAGCAGCAGTTCAGGCTGGTCAGAGCACCTGAGCACTGAAAGCATCTCTTCCTTTGGAAAACAGCTTCTCTGGAAGGTTGCAACTTCACATTAAAAGGGGCAAGTTCAACCAGGAACACTGTTATTCAGCTCCCAGCAGTGCCAAAGAGCACTGTTTACCTTCCAAAAGATGCTTCCTGTGCTCTGTATTATAAATCAAAATAGCCAATTAAAAAAGCAGGGGAACAACTATGTACTAAAACAGCAGCTGGGCAGAAGAACTCCAGGGACTGGATTCAACAGTGCACACAGGGAACAAAGAGGATGCAGACA
>NW_008246060.1:1076832-1079329 GCF_000691975.1 Corvus brachyrhynchos
ACATGAAGGAACGTGGAGCTAGCACAGGAAGAAGGCAAAAGTGCAACCAAATGTTACATCTTTAATGAGTCTCATATTTGAGTCAGGTGCTGCCGGGTCAGATGAACAGCTATAAATCCCTGGAGATACTGACCTCATTGGGCAGGTGAAAAATCTCTCACAGCAACTGATGTTGACCAGTCCTATCCCAGTTACATTTGCACTTCATTTAATTTAAGGAGGCTCAGAAGTAGGCTGGCCCAGGGCAGAGTCATGAGCATAAGAAAATGGATAAGAAGTTGATGTATGCTCCATCCACCCCTCCTCCAGGGCTCCCTCCTGGTCCTACCTCACCAAGCTCTAAAGACTACCGCCAGCTCCTCCCCTTGGCAGGTTTTGTGCAGCTTTCCCTCTGAAACAGGACATGGATCTTGTCCTCCACCTTCCACCACTATTTTTGATGGATTAGCTGTCACATCAGTCAACATATCAAGGAGTCCAGCCCAAATCGTCCCATTCTTTGATTGCTCCAACATTTCCCCTAGCCCAACATGAGAACCAAAAGCAAAGTTTGTCTCTCCCACACTCCCAATCCTATCCAGCTATTAGGGAACTTCTACAGGAGATAGTGCCATTTGGATAAGGGAAGTGTGAGCTGTTCAGAGAAACAGCGAAAAACTGCCTGTGGGCAGCTGGTTAAGGACAGCAAGAGTTTAGCTAGGGAACGGAGCAGAATGGGCATGGAGGAAAAGCAAAAGGCACACTGGGACAGAGTACTGTGAAATACATGGTGGGTGGTCAGTCTCTGAGGATACACAGAGTGATTGGATCAGTGCCCATGGGAAAAACTGGAGATAGAGGATTTGGGAAAGAAAACTGAGTCAGGAGAGGAGAAAGATTCCCACCCCAGACATGCACCTCCAAAGAATGTCAAACATTCCCAACCTTTGCTTGGCTCCCAGACACAAAGCCATTGACAAAGGAGGTGTGACATTGAACTTCATATCAAATCAGAGCAACTGCAGAAACACATCCTGAACCCTCCAAGTATCACAGCTTTGCTGAAGCCTCTTCACACTGCACAACATAACTACAACATTTAATTCACAAACTATTTGTATTCAAGAAGAGCAAAAGGCACTTCAGAACTGGAAATGGAAGCACCAAAATTCATCATGCATCAAGCTTCACATTCTTGCCTCAAACCTTTTGTGCTGTAAACCAACATGAAACATGAAAATGAAGCCAGCTAGGTTTTTAAACAGTGGCCTGCAATTCACAACACTTCTTAGCTAAATCAAAGGAAACTCTCTACCATTATTAGGGCAAAACCTCCGGTTATAGGGATCATTAAGTTCCAATTTAGCATTAAAAAAGAAAATACCCCCCTTCTCACCCATGTAACAAATTTCAGAGAGCTTTCTGCTACGTGAATTACATCTAACCTATTAATAAAGGCAAAAAAATTTGTAAACATTGATTCAGGCTGCCCAGGAAATGAAACTCAGACAGCACTTAAAAAATCTGTAATGCCCTACTAGTGCTGATATTATTTAATCTAGAACCACATAATTTAATATGATTTACACATCTTTGGATATGAATAACTTGATACATTATTTATTGACTGAAACAATCAATACAAATTCACCTGGGATTTTACTCACACCCCTTAAGAAAACAAAATAACAAACAAAACCAAAAGACAGTATTAAGCAATGACTTTTAAAGTCTCTATTGTGGGAAAAAAATCCCGATTTAAACCTCTTAAATAGAGTTTAGATAAGTTAGTTAGCATCGTGCCACTCTGAAGTGCATACCCAAGTATGGAATCTCCAAATCTACTAGATGTCAGGGTTCAAACACTGAGTGATGTGTAAACTGACCTGGCTGAGACACCGCAGTGGCTGTAAACTGAGTAGCCCAAGGCGGATTTTTCTGTCCTCCAAACTGAGCCATGGCAGAAAGGCAGAATCTCCGGGGTGTCTATCTTCTGTAACTGTAATCTAGTAAAATAAAACGCAGCTGCAATCTTTGAAACACATACCATCAGGCTATTTTAATTCTGGGCCAAAAAAAACCCAACAAACCCCAGCCAAACAAAAAACCCTCAACCAACCAACCAAAAAAAAAAAAAAAACCCAAACCCAAAACCACCCCAAAAAACAGAAAAAGAAGAGAAAAAAAAAAAGAGTCTTGAAATATTAGTTTTACATCCCTAAAGCCTGGTGGGCAACATGCGTCGCGTACGGGAAACACAGAAAGTTGTAAGGCAACTTATTTTCCTAAGGCACAACCTCCATCTCCCCTTAACAACGGGATTAACGCGATTCAAAACGCAAAAACGTATTCCCATTTCCAGGAACACTAAGGGAAAGGTGACACTGCGGAACCAAGAATTCACATGTATTATCTGTTTTCCACGGCTATGCTCGGCCGCCGCGGAGAAGCGCTGCGGGCAGAACACCGCACGCGTTCACCCACGGCTGTTTCCGTCTCCGCGCACAAGGGCACAGGA
>NW_008246060.1:1079828-1093216 GCF_000691975.1 Corvus brachyrhynchos
GCGGGACTTGCGCGGTCCGGGCCTTCTCAGGGGTCCCGTGCGGCCCCCTCCGCCCCGCCAAGGGCTCGTCAGTGGTCAGACACACCCCACGCCATCTCACGGTGCCATGTCGATGTAGGGGATAGGCAGCCCTCAGCCCCCTCCCGACCCTTTGGTAGCCCTCCAAGTCGCCCGAACGTACGCGCACAACGTTCGGGCGATTCCGTCGGGGGACATGGGATCATCTGAGATGAAGGCAGAGCAGACGCACCAGAGACGCATCAAAGATCTTAAGATGCTTTGAAAACGGAAATTGCATCTAGGACTCAGTGCAGTAAGGAGTTCTCTTCTTTCTTAGTCTGAGTTGGAAGGGACTTAGAAGGATCGTCGAGTCCAGCTCTTTAAGCGAGTGGCCGAGTCATGTAGGCATTGATCGAACCCATGGCCTTGGCATTGTTACCAAAAGCTTTCCATCCCATAAATAATCCTTTACACGAGTTTTGTTTTGAAGTTAAATAGACTGATGAATGCCTACTCTACATTTGAGAGCAAGTCAGCAAGACACTTCGTAAATGAAAATAGGACTCTGAAGTGTTGCATTGTCATTAAAAGCAGAAGCTGGCGATGGAATAAAATCCTGAGAAGCAGCAATATCAAACTCACTTGCAGTGAGGTGGATTATGTTGTAGTAGGGCATCTAGATAAAGAAGCAGAAGACCATCAAGTGGAAGTAAATTTCTGCCAGCATTTGGTGGTTAATAATATATAAAGAAAAATCTGCCTTTGATGTTTAAAATATATTTCAAATTAGATGAGGGTTTAGCTGTTTAACACTCATAAGCATAGTTCTTACTTTTTAAGTCTACACATTTTAAACCTTGTCTCCTCCTGGCATAACTCCATCCAGCTCAGTCAGTTGACTAAAGCAGAATCTGTACCCTTTAACCTGGAGATAAGATTAAACGTTGAAAATGTTGCAGGACTTTTTCCCACACTGTATGTGAAAAGGACAGTGGCAAAATTGTATTAAAGAAGAAAGTAATTGCCAGTGAATATCAGAGTATTGTGAAGTAGTTCTGTTCTGCACTTGTCTAGCCCAGGGCCTTTTTATCAGAAGATAAAGGCTCTTAAAGAAAGCCTCAAAAGCTCATAGGAACCACAATCCTGATTTCCTGTACCTTAAGTAGAACATTTCATATACTTTCTCCTTTCCAGATACATATTGCTACTATTGCTACCATTACCTGGCAGATTCTGCTACTTATGGTACACTAATGATTATTTTTGAATTCTTTAGGTCTCTGTATCCTCTACTCAAGACAAACCACGCTGTTGTGATGAGAAACAGTTGTAATGGAAGTAGCAGTGAAAAAATACGTGCACTTCTAGTCTTGTTTCTTAAAATAATTCTAGCCTCTCCAGACGATCTTTTAAGTGCATCGGACAATTTAATCCAAAATTGATGAGAGGACAGAAGTCTGAAATACATGAGATTTCTACAAATTACCTTAAAATAATGAGGCAACTTGAGAAAAAGATAAAATTAGAAGGTAAAACCCATAAAGCAAATTGTTGCTTCCATCTTTCTGGGTGGTTAGAGGAGTTAAGAATCTGCTGGGGATATTGTGGGGAGAAAGGATAATTTTTAGAGTTTATAATCAAAGAACATCACAAATATTTTCGCACAATCAGTACATTTAACAAAGATGACCAGAAGAGCACAAAGAAGAGAACTTAGTACCAGGCACTGCTACAGTTCAAATAGTGAATACTTTGGATCTCTGCCCTTTGGCAGGAAATCCATTGAGTTCATCTGTGGCACCTTCCACAGTGGGGTGCAGCCTCTTTCCTGAGAAGCAGGAACACAATCACATTCGTCACCAAACAAATTTTCACGGTCTTCAAAGTGCTCCTGGGGTGTCTCATAACAGTAACTGTGTCATGATCTTAGCACAAAGCAAAGTGTTTACAGCAGGGGTTTTGCACTCTAAAAGGGATGACTGGGTGCTAGCTACACATAATCTTAGGTACTGCCTTTAGGAATAACATTCTGCCTTAGAGCTCTGGAAAACTGGAAGTCCTATTTTTGTGAGAATGCTTTGTCTTTCTGTTGAAAATGACAGCATGGGCAAGGCTGGTTGTAAGGAAATTAGAAGAATTGTGTGCTTTAGAGGAAAGTTCCTGTTAGCTACACTAGCACAGAGTGCTTCACCACGGATTCATCTCTGTACATTACTGACACTGTGTAGAGAATTCAATACCATAATGAATGCATTATGACTAAATACCTGTTACAGACCATCCTTTACACAAAAACTAAAATACCAAACAGTTGTCCCTGTACAGCAGCAACAGAGCTACTGTGATATTTTCCTGCATTACTTAGAATGAAACTAGTTACAGGTATCTTGGATGTCTGCTATGAAAGAAAAATGTAGAAGGAAATGTGGAAAAGGCTTGTTTTTGGTTGGAACCCCCCCGAAACAGATTTAATTGTATTTGTATCATGCATTTCTGGCACAGAATTGGAAGAGAAATTATGATTTTCTGATGAACATGCCTTTGATAATCTGTACCATTGATAAGACACAGAAATTAGTGTTTCATGCCTAACATGAAGCTACTTGACAAAAAATGAATAAAGATGCTATATCTGTTTACCTAAATGCCAGTTACAGGGAGATGGTTATTTCACTCAATTTTTATGATGAAAAATAATTTTATTATTTTTTTCCATATTCTTGTTGGAAATAACATTTCCGTGCATCCTGCTCAATTCCTGAATTAATTTTCAGATCTAAACATGTCACTACTGGAACCTGCTTTTTGCAGCTGTTGATGGGGTTGTTTATTTATTCTCTTCAGAAGGCCAGAAGAGATCATTCAGAGTGAGTCAAACACATTTTTACCTTTCTAGATATCCAGGAATGGTAGCAACAGTCCAGTTAATGGCTGTTTTGATGCTTAAATTGTAATACAAGTGCAGCATGTAAACATCTAAGCACATTATCATGGGTCTTTTGGAGCACAAAAATTTCTGTTGTAGTCTTTTTGACTGTAGCCATATGTACTTTTACACTTTCTCAAGCATGTGACACAGTCAGTACTGAAGTTTAATAATAAATGTAATAAACTGAAGTTTATGGCATACTGCTATACAAAGTATTCAACAAAAGTGTTTCTGAACTGGCTAGACCCCTAAAGAATACAGGAAGGACATAATAGAATTAAATCAACCTGCTCAGGTTTAGCTGATTGCAAGTAACTTTTGGTTGGTTGGTTGGTTGGTTGGTTTATAAGAGTCCCAGGTAAGGACAGAAAGGCTTTTGTAGTCTCCTGTATTGGAATAAAATAAATGCATTGAGAACAGACTTCTGACAAAGTTTAAATGAGTAAAAATGTTGCAGCATAAATAATTATTAATTATTTTGAAGGTAATAGACACCAGAAGCACAGGGAAAATTTTTCATCTTGATAAAAGAGAGAAATTTTTTCAGTGAGAGCAATTGAGAGAGTCCCCATCACTGAAAGTTCTCCAGACACAGCTGGGCAGGGTGCTAGAAAATCCCACCTAGGCTTTCTTTTCCACAAAGGGTGGGAGTGGGTGGTGTTTTGAGGTCCCCACCAATCTGGGGTGCTCTGTGATCTGTGAACATCACATTAAAAAAAAGAGATGTAATCCACAATGCCCTGGGAACCACAAGAATAGTGGCCTTTTATAAAGTCGTAAGTTTTAAGGATTCCTTTTTTCGTACCCAATCTGACTTGTATTCAAGTCCTCAGTACATTTAGGAAGGCCCTGTTTTTCTAGGTGTATTGGGTTCGATTGCACACGCACAACGGATTTCTCAGCTCTCTCCTTATAATCTTGGGGTAACGCAGCTATATGAAAGCCAGGTACATCTATAGACAGGCAATAAAGAAGAGCAGTTAGAAGAAAAATCCCGACCACCTTTAAAATCTTAGTTCCACTGCCTGAGAAGCTGGAGACTGAGAACTGAGAACCCATTTCCCTTCCACCACTGCCTGCGGTGTTCAGCCTCTTCCCATAGCAGAGCACAGGCCTCTCTCTGCTCTGCGGGACAGACAGGCACAATTCCTGGTGCAGGACACCTGAGTGCACAGATTAAGAGGTTTAACTTGCAGGCTGCCATGTACAGGAAGAGCAGGGAACATCCTGAGAACTGTGTGCAACAAGAGCCCCAGGTAAGGCCTCCTTCAGTGGGAGACAGCAAAGGAGCGTGACTAAAACTCTGATTTCTACTCTGTTTGCTCAGATGCAATAGAAGTTGCATATAAAGGGAATACTTGCCTGTATTCTTTGGGGGTTCCAGAGCCTTTCGCACTTGACATGCTTGCTGGTGAGCACTCTACACACAACACCCTTGGGGTTTCTTTCTTTTTTTAAATTTTTGTGAGTACTTACCCTAGTCAAAGCTACGGCCTAGGGAGGATTTTTATGCAGTGACACACCTGAACCACTTACAGCCTCTTACCCTCATAGAGCAAAATAATTTGCAACAACCCAACAAATCAACAAATCCCACCCCTAAAATCTGTAGGAGCGGTATCCCAGGTGAGTCCTTACAAGGCTTTCTGCTATTGTGGAAGTGAGTTAGGGTCTAGCACCAAAGTGTTTCCTTGATGAAGCACTGGCTTAGTGCTTTATTTCCCTGAAGGGATTCCTCAAGTGAAGGGAGTCAAAGTCATTCTCATGCAAAAACAGAGTCTGTATGTAAAACAAAGTGGTCACAAGAAACTGAACTGCTGACTTTTTACACCACAGGAAACAAAGGTTTTGCTGTTAGGAGCTGAAAAAAGGCTAGGTCATGCCTCTAGCAGCAATTTAGGACTCCTTTAGGATCAAACATCGTGAAAGTATTACCCAGTTATGTTACAAATGGAGATGTACACACGGTACAGCAGGATTGTAAGTAATTTTTGGCCTGGTGTAAAAAGACATGGACATTTTCAAGAATTCAAGTGCTAAGAATGTAAGGATTTTGTATTAGTGGTATATATCACACAAGCAAAAGAGTACCCAGAAGTAAACAGACTGGACATGGAATTGGAGGCCTATCTTGGGAATTGTGCTCAAGCCAATATTTACTGAAATGGCTGTGTTTAAATTTCCACATTTTAAATATTTCTTCAGTTTGTCTAAGATTAAAAGCACAGATAGGGATTACTGGTATTTTATTTTAGACTACCTAGGCTGCTTCTTGAACCAAAACACTAATTAAAGCATTACCTTGCTTGTGTTTAAATGACATTAGAGTATGTCGCTTGTTCTGATATACACAGTGCACAGAAAGTCCAATATTTTGATGAATACCCTTCTGAATGTAAACTAATACTCTGTGTTAAACATTCATTATCAACAGCAGTAATCAACATTAGCATTGTTGAACAGCAAATCTTAGCATTCTACGATCTTTAGCAGTATAGGAGTACTACAGGAAACTTTTAACTGTAGTACCAGCAAAAAAGCTTATTTTGCAGCTTAATCAATTGTTAACAATTAACACCATTTTAGTAGGCATTGCAATCTAAGGATTAAGAATTTAAAAGCAACCAACTGTACTACATCAATATTCTATTACCTTGCATAATGTATATAAGAAATTCAGGATATAGAAAAAGCACTAATGCCATCTCCAGGTGGTAACCCCATTTTTGGCAACAGGGACACCAGGGCAGGTGAATCTGGTTTGGTTTTGTTCCCATAAGGTAGAGGTGCAGCTATGCTTTAAAACCCCTCTATGTAACGTGCTTCATCATGTATGAGGAAATACAGCTCTGTTTGGGATCACACTGCCAGTGGGAATGCCAGGGGCAGGCAATATGCAGGTGGCTGGCACTATATTCAAAGGACCTGGGAAATGTTCCTCATTGATAGCTCTTCCTCAGTAATGATGTTTTTGGGTCTGGTCCAAGTCTTGAAGCACCTTTCAAAATCCATATGCTTTCTTAAGACACCTGTGGTGAGGGGTTCCTGACTCTAATATTGAACCCTGGAATGTGTGATTCTGTTGAAGAAAATAGTACAGTTCAGAGAGGGCCTGGGGCACCTTGGGAGATGTTGCTATAAAACCCCAGTAGGGATTATCCTCTAAAAGAGCAGCAGCTTACATAGGAGGGTCAAGGCCTCCCTGCTGGATGACCACATCCATCTCCCAGGAATCAGATGTACCATATCACACGATGTAGTTTCTTTTCAGGGCATTAGTGAAGCCAGAGGATAGCAGCATTTTTCTGCTTTCTAGGAGATTTCAGTTACCTGCAAGATTATTTTTGCTTATTATTTTGCTGCTGTACTTACTGGAGAAGGCGCAAGTATGAGCAGAGTTGCATTCCTCCTTCAGATCTAAACAACATGGATTCTGTTTAGTATTGTTGTTGTGCACTACAATGTCAGTAAAGCAGGCTAATGGCTGAGGTCAGTTTTGAGAAAAAAACCCCAACCATACCCTCTGATTTGCAGCAAATAAAACCTGAAATATTTCCAGCATGCCACAGTAAATGATTCCCATAAGCTTGCTCTGCCAGACAGGTAGCAAAAAGACACTGTGCAGACGTGTTCACAAGCTGTTTTGTCCTTTTTAGTCAGAAAACGAAGCTCAGCTTTTCTGGCTGCTTCTCTTACTTCTCTTGACCTGGGGACAGCCTGAAACAGAGGCAGACTGAGAACAGGGACTGGATTTATGCCTGTCCCTTTCCAGTGCAGAAACCTGCTGATGTTTTGGGTGAAGCCCCTGTAGTCCTATTGATAATTAACAAATACATTTCTACACATGATAGTGGTTATTAGTGCTAAGAGCAGGAAAGAAAAATTAGACGACTAAGTGCAAAATAGAAGTATAAAATTTATTTAAAACCACCCACAAAGTTCTGTGTAATCAGGAATGATACAATTTGTAATAGTCTTTTTAAAAACTCATGACAAGATTTAAAATATATTTTCAATTACAGTATTCATTTAGCCTTATTCAGTTAGGACAAAAAAAAAAAAGAAAGTTTACGTTCTAAACAGATGAGACACACAAGAAAAATAGAACAGAACAGACAATTTCCACAACGACAATTTTTACATGTATGTTTGAATACTAGTATCAACATTTCAATGCATCTTGCTACATAAACATGAAATCATGTACAACAACTGCTTGCACCAAAAAACATAGCTTAATTAGATCTTTCAAGTAACATGCAGTCACAACTCACAAGTCTTCAAGTACTGCTGGTAAGGGTTCCCTTGTCTGCAAAGAAGATTTTAAGGTTCAGTTTCTCAGCTAGCATAACTCTGCCCAGCTCCACCAGCCTCAGGGAGCTATGCTCAGTTATACTAGGAAAGAATCAGGCCCCAAATTTTTTTTTTCAGAAAAGAAATAATTTTTACACTTTCTCCTGTAAATACTGTGACATAATGAAGTGCTTTTTCTTTCTGATTTTTTTCTCCCTGTACATAATCTTTTGCTTAAAAATGTTAATTTTATGTTCCAGATTTCAGTACAATAGGTTGGTAACTGGGAATAAAACCTCAAATTCAAAGTTGAAAAATAAATATCAAATGCATCCCAAGGAAAGAAAGAAAGAGAGAAAAGAAGAAGGAGAGAAGGAAAAAAAAAAACATGACTTTTTTCTTTTGCTCTGGCATATTGTTAATCTTTTATCTTCCCAAGGCAGGAAGGAATTCACTAGCCATAGCATTTCAGTACAGTGTGTCCTTACATATTTATGTTCTTAATGATAGCAAATTTGGATCAGTACTTGTGACCTGGCATGATATTGTCACATTATGAAGAGCTGTCTCTTCCAAACTGAACAAATTATCATAGAATAATTCACTGGTAAAGACTGAAATGTATGAATGTTTGCATTGGTTAGAACTGGCTTTCTTTTAGCAGTACTGACTGGGATAGCCCATTTGTTCTTCTTGACTAAAATTATTCTTTCATTTAAAGGACAAGAGCTTCATGAAGTTCAGCTGCTGCCTTTTGAGTTGCATGGATTAGACAGGCATTCGCAAAATTGGCACAAAATCTGTTCTCATTAGGCTCTGCAGTATCACTGCAGTGTAAAAATTTAAGAAGGAAAGTATCTTTCCTTTTCCTCAAACGTTTTTTTTTAACAAGAAGTTTGCATTGCATTGCTTAACTGCAATGTAGTGGGGCTGTTGTTTACATAAACTTCCATGGGCAGCAAGGGGAGCTCTGCAGGACTCAGGCATGCAGAGCAATGCCAGGGTTTTCCCTGGCAAGTAGCACCACAGTCAGGGAAGGCAGAAAGTGTTGGCTTTTAGCTTTATGTCCCCAAACTCACCGGAGTGTGACAACAGCATGCAACACTGCGCACTCTGCTGGGTGTGAAGTCAGGACAGAAGGGAGTTCAGTAGATTGTCACAACCCCAGTCTATATCATCAAGTAAAAGGGATCCAAGTTATGATAAAGGGTAGCAAGTATTTTAAGAAAAACTACCAAAGCTTAAAAATAGCATTTTTGACAATTTTGAGAGATTTCTGGGCTGGCCATTACCAAGAGGTACAAATCTTTTACCACATTGTCTTTGTAGACCGTGTTGGGCAAAGGACAGCCAATATAAGCAAATATTTAAAACCTGATAAAACCCAAGCAAGTCTCTTTTCAACCTGTATTTCTAAACTAAGAACAATCTGGATGTTACTGGCCAGTATGTGCACAGTAGGGATACCATGAAATTAATTTCAGGATTGTACAAATCAGTCATTTGGTAACTGTTTTGATTTATACTAGTGTCCTTTTATACTCTGATCAGTGTGATGGGATACTCCGAAGGATGTAAGCTAAAGTAACATCCATTTAAGGCCCCTTTATCCTTTCAATGCAATGCAAAGGACAGTAGTATAAATGAGAATCAGGGCCTCCATTCTTACTTTAAGACAACTCTCAAACCCTAGACCCTTTTCCATTACAATATAATAAAAATACAGATATACATGTAAAAATATTGATCAGGTCACAAAACTTTCCACGACAGCATTAAAACATTCTGTGGCAACAACTGCACTACTGAACATCAAAACTAGCAGGTCCCTTGCTCCACTGCAACAGCACTTCTTTGGAACACAGTTCATCTGCTGTAACCGGCAACTGCAGTTTAAGTGCCAAACCTGTCCTCCCTACATACATAGTTTTTGAGGTGTACACCTGTGTTCTGTGACTTTGTGAGGAATGTGTGTAAGGTGTGCAAAGTGTTGAAAAAAGCACCGTTAATCACTCACACCAAAGCAAGTCACCTTCATGTTATTTAGCACCCCAGTCTTGCATTCACTGCAAGTATGCTGTTGGAAGATTCTAGCATTTGAATAGAAGTGCATGTGGAAAAATGCCATATATAATGGCCCAGTAGAAAAAGAAAGGAAAATACACTGTCTGGAAGAATTAGGGATACAGCATCAAGAAGCATCTTGCATCTTTTAAAACTGAAGCTAGCTCATGGTTAAACACCATGAGCAATTGTTGGGATGATGAACTGGGGAACTGGATTGGAAAAAGAATCCTGAAGTCTTTATGTCTCAGAAAGACATGAAGAAACAGTGATGCTGATACCTCAATACCCTTTAATAAAAGGCAGTAACTACTTAATTATTTTCTTCTCAAGCTCCTTCAATTCCATTTTTTGCCACAGAGGAAGAACATCTTTTTTCCAAGCAGTCCTGTGTTAGTTCAGGCATTTAACTTATATAATACTTGGATATCTTACAAAGACTGTGACTGATCTAACCAGAAAACATAAAGAAACATGATTGATTGCTCCTGCTCTTGCAATCGTGCAGGGGCTGCAGCAGCTGTCTTATGCCAGGAACTGAGCAGAGCTGTTAAGAGTGACTCAAAAGACAAGAGGCCATTCCACAGAGATGCTACCAACATAAAATCCTGTACTCTGAGAAGGGATGACTTTTTCTTCTCAGGGGGTGATCAGTTTTGCAAAGTCTCTTTTGTTTGGCTACTTGCAGATACAAGAACAGATTGTCAAAACTACATCAAAAAATCTGAAAAGTAACTGGAAAATTGATTATTTGATTAAAAAAAGTAAGAAAACAGTGATTTTGACAGATTATGAATTGTCCCTCTCTATTGGAATTTTTAAAAATCCCAATTGTAATATTCTAGGCTCTGTATGAAAAAACATGAAGTAAAAGCCCTAGAACTGTAACATATAGAATGTAAGATCATGGAATCACAGACTGGCTTGGGTTGGAAGGGACCTTAAAGCTCACCGCGTTCCAACCCCCTGCCATGGGCAGGGACACCTTCCACTATACCAGGTTGCTTCAAGCCCTGTCCAGCCTGGCCTGGGACACTTACAGGGATGGGGCAGCCACAGCTTCTCCGGGTAGTCTGTTCCAGATGACAAAGACATGGATTTTAGGGGGAGAGTCCCAAGGAGAATAGCTTCATATGACATTCCTGAGATGAAGATGGCTGATTTTCATACAAAGCAGGGCAGCGTGCAGGGGGACTCGTGGGCAGGCTGACAGCTGTGCTGCTGATGCCAAGTGCTGAAGCAGATCTGCAAAGGGAAAAACTTTGGAGTAGTTACAAGCATTGAAAGCATTCAGCAGCAGGTGAGAAAGTGAGCCAGCACTAACTGCTAACCAAAGCTGATGATCCAGAAAGACCATGGAGTGAGAAAGGTGGCGAGTATCCAATGTCACCTGTACAGAGTAGAAAGTGGTATCTACTAATCAACACTAGCCATATTAAGTGTTTTTCAGGGAGACAACACAGCATCATGTAGAACTAAGTCTTCATAATTTAGTCATGTGCCAGTATTAAACAAAAAGTTTTGCCTATTCTAAAAGAACCAAAAAAGTTTTAACAGGGAAGTAATAAACACAGCGTATTTTCAACTACTCCTTAGAAGAAGTTATCCGTATGTATCCTGGTGCCTGATCAGGTTCTACTATTAGAAATCCTTGGTCATTCAGGAAACCTCAAATGTAAAACTCTTTCCTTTAAGTAATTTTGTAGCAACATCCTAAAGCAGCACATAGACAACTTGTGAAGACTGACTAAACATCAGGTAATCCCAGAACAGACTAAAACCACTTCCTGAACTGTTAAAGTAGCCACGTCCTCTAGACTTTTGACACTGGGCACTCTGTTTTAGATTCAAGGAGAATATAAGTGTGTCACAAACAAAATAAAATAAGCTACTGAATTTAAAGTCAGATGGACCAAAAGAAGTGTTTGTATAAAGAAGTATCACAGCAATTACATGTACATAGGTTGACTCAAAAACCAATTGTACCTTCACAACTTTGCCTGTGATTTACTTATGCTGTGCAGAGAGAATCATTAAGGTTGGAAAGGACCTTGAAGACCATCAAGTCCAACCAGCATCCCATCAGCTTTCTATATTCTCTATCTTGATGGTGGGAAGGGGCAGCAGGCTGGTGATGACAGCAGTGCTTGCTACCTTTTTTGTCTACACAGATCAAGAAAGGGTCAAGAGAGACTAACTCTCTCCAACCTTTTTTTTTTTTAAACCAGTATCTGCAGGCAGAGACCAAAGGAGAGATTTTTGTCTGTGGAGGAACTGCGGAAAGAGGTGAATTTGTACATAATACCCACAATGAAACATCTTACTGGTTAGAGCAGTGCTGTGACACAGCCATTGCAGTGCAGTACCGTGGTGTCACAATAATCAATAGAAAGATACTCCCTCCACACTTCCTCCTGCAAGTCAGATCAAGACCTGAAAAAGCAGGAATTCTCAAATGTGATTGGACTGTTCCTCCTCTCTAATTGCTATTTAAGATCAGATCGTCACAGCTTGGCAGACAGCTTTCACACAAGAAATAAAACACAATTTTATGAGTAGACATCACAAAGACCCTAATCTGAATTTTAGTGACCACAATAAGCCTGAAAGAGTTTGTCCCACACTGCCTGAATGTAACTGGTGTTAACATACACAAAGCATGGAAGTGCCCGTGCAATTGAGTTTTTTGTGTATCTGAGAGCACAGCTATTTCCTTCTGATAGCCTAGAAATTACAGGATTTCTATGGAAAAGAAAACAACCATATATAAAAATGTATTACAAAGCTGATGGCTGCTTGATAAATGGGAGTTAATTTCAACATTAGAGAAGTTGCATGGGAAGTGAAAGAGCAAGACTGACGTCTGAGTTGGCACAGACATTGGTCAACTGTTGTCCATATCCATCCAATTAAATACGGAAATTGCAGGAAAACTTGGTAAATGAGCACTTTGCAGTCAGCAGGGCTGCAGCAGTGTGAACAGAACCCAAATTTAATCCACCAAATTGAGTTAATATTGCAATGAAATTAAAAAGGTCTTTTAAAAGCCCCCATGCAGTTGTATGTTAGAAAGAATCTTAAGTACTAGACAACTTGTCGTTTACCCATGCTTAACATAAAATGTTCCTCAAAATAGTAGTTATTTCCTGTTCTACATCTAGAGAAGCACTGTCATAGGTAAGACAAGGACTTTCACCAGCAGTTAAGATTCTTAAGTAAAAGTTAGCCTATAAAGTCCTTAAAAAATCTGAATACAACTGTTATAAGTTGGAAGCTGCAAGTATTTGTAAGTATTTATAAAACTTCTTAGATCTTGTGACTGAAGTATTTATAGAAATATTTCTTTCTATTTCCTGCAATACACTAGCATGTGAAAAATCAGTAAATTCACTGTTTAACTGGATACAACTGCAGCAACTGCCACAGGGAGTCAAACAGAACTGGTCCTGCAACAAGGCCTGCTCCTCCCCTCCATAGCGGAGGTGGAGTCATAGTACTGGACCCAATGGACAAAGGGATGAGACACATTTCTTCTGGGAAGTCAGAGGTGTCCTGTGTTGAATCATGACAGTTTTTGCTGGTACACTGTAAAAAATGATCCAAAGACAAGCACACCCTGCTGCCAGCCCACACCTGAATCCATGTGCTGGTTTTTCACCCAGAACTTTGTGCCACCTGACGGAAACCAAGTAAAATGTGCAGGTCTGACCTAGCCAGCTACCTTAATTTTAGATCCAGCTCCTGGTCTGGCTACCCAAGAAGGACTTGGGTTAAAACATAAGAGCAAATTACAAGTGGTTGTGTGGGCGGCAAAGGAAAGAACAGACCCACAGAGTTGAAGATTTTAAGAGATAAATACTGTTATAAAATTATAACCTTACTGAAAACAACACAATTTGTCTACAAGACTGATAAATATTCTGAAGTGTTACAAGAAATAGCACAGAGTTGTAAAACCAGTAAATAGTTGCATTTTCTATACTGCAGTACAGCAATAGAAAGGATCAGCTTCTCAAATCACAACCCACTATGTGTCCAGCAGGAAGTAGAAATGGGCAACCTGCCTAGTAGGACACATTGAAAAAGCAGTTTAGGTGATAGA
>NW_008246060.1:1093282-1113203 GCF_000691975.1 Corvus brachyrhynchos
AAGAGCACCGTGGGTGATATGTTATTGTACAGATGGTATATTTCTCTCATGTAAGTAAAATTAATGAAGTAGTAACTGTGAGTTTAGCACCTATCAGTTAATAGTATTAATTATGTTAAGATACGCATTTCTTTGTTAGAATTGCCATTTCAAGAAAAAGTAGACCTGGGCTACCTGTTTGAAGGGATCCTTTTAGATCCACCTTTCAGTGCCTCACTTCTAAGAGGGAAGCTGCTGGTTTTTCAATGGAACATTTTTATCCGAAGTTTCCAATAAGTAAAATACAGGCATTTGTAGGAGATGATTCAAGTAAAAATTATCCACTTTAATGGTATGAACATTTTAAAAGGTAAAGAGATGGCTCTGTAACTTACTAATTTTGTGTAGAAAATTTATCACATGGGAGTGCTGAATTACAGCATTTCAGAAACTGAAGCTGTCAGGGCTATCAGTGAAACCAATAAACAAATCTGTACATGGTGTGGGACAAATACATGACTGGAACAGCTAAGGAATGTACAGTACTACTGACTGTATGAACAGCTGCAATTCCTAGTAATCTTCAGCTCACCAAAAATATACAAGTTTTAAAATGGAAATCTAAGGCACACAAAATACCATAATGATTTGATGTATACTGTATATTACATAGTCAATAAGCATAAAACTGCTGGTACAAAACAATGGCATAATATTGGTTCTGTTTTATCATTATTTACAATCCCTTCGTATCCTCTATTTAATATTAAGATTTGAACTAAAATTTGCAGCATACCCGGTTTTTACAAGTCTTAGTTAAAATAGGTAAGATACAAAGAACTGGTTCAATTCCTCCATCCTCTGCCATCAATAGCTTTGTTAATTTGAACAGGAATCTGCAGAACTGAACCCAAGATCATGACATAGTGATTGCTACTTCAGACCTGGCTCCTGCAAACGCTTCACGTGGCTACAGGAGAACAGTCTCATGGATCTACAGCCGCACCAAAGGATTTGTAGCACCAAGGTCCTGACTAGCGCTATGTGTTTAAAACACCATTGATGTACTTTTCGTACCGAAACTGTAAATAGAGTTCTTGCACTTCAGCTTCTCAAGGAAAAAGCACCTTGTCTTTAAATAAAGCAGATCCAGATAGTTCATATTCCTCTATACAGCACCACTACAGTATAATATTATCAAGTATATTATTAGTATGTTTTCACACTGGAAAAGTGACTTCATTCTACCTACAGGTTCCCCAGCCGGGGCGGGCGCCGAGGCAGAAGGAGGGGAGAGCTTTGTGTGTGGGCCTGATCCTGCAGTGCTTGGACCTCAGGGAGTCCTGGCGTCAGTGCTCCTCCTGGCTCCAACTGGCTCGCATGGAAGAAGTTGCAGGATGAGGTCAGTCCTTAGCTAACGTTGTCATTTGGTCATTTGTTTAAATAAATAAGTTTAAACAAGAAATACATAGGAGAGGAGAATCAGAAAGAAGAGTGGGATGCTACAGTATTTAAAAGCAATGGAGTGTCTGTTTTCCCTCTGGTTTAGCAAATACTCGTTTCATGATGTCACTTTCTCAAGAGAAATGAAGAACATAAATTTCAAGGAAGGATACAACCCTTTCCATGTGAAATGTATAAATTGCTTCAAAAATTTACAAAACATTTTTGTAAAAAAACTGAACTCAGAAAGTTGGTGAATATTACAGATAGGTTATTCTTAACAAAAAATTTGCTGCTAAATATTAGAAATTTGATAGTTTTCCAACACTTCCTTTGTAATTTTCCCAAATTATTTTTTTTATCAGAATAGAATAAGGCAGCTCTAGGGGGTATTTTTTTATCCCAAAACAATCCTACCCCTGAGGCATTAGGAACATTTGGTTGCCATGTTAACTTAGAACGCTGCAAACAAATGAGACTGATGCACTTACTGCTCAAAGAAACCGTAACAAATGCTGCCTTTAAAAAAACCCAGATAATATTCATAACTCCCAGTAGCAACACATGTATTGACCAGGCATCTCCTCATTTCACGTTTGTACACTCTCTTGAAAAAGAATAAAAGTTTCTATAATCCATAACTGTTTGTTTATATGCAACATAAAATCTTCAATGAAAAAGGGCAAGTTAAAAACAACCACATATGCTATCAGCATACATCCTGCAGCTGTAACACCATGGAACTCTACACAGCAAGAATAAAATCATTTCTTCTGTAGAGTATGCACAAACCTTAGACAATATGATCCTTATACTATACTATTTCAAGTTAATTTTAAAAATAGAAAGTGCTTTTAAAATATATATTTACAGCTTAGAAACAACTTCCAGCCATCATTACCAATAACTTCATTCTACTGACAAATCTAAAGAATAAAATTCATTGGTTTTCTAAAAGATTTATGTGTAATTTGGACTATATAGCAATGGTTGGAAGTTGTTAAAGCAATGGCACCATGAAGTAATAATTCAGCTTATTTATTTTTTACTGTTTGATGTGGTTAAGCACCAAGAGCTGTGTAGAGCTATAACTGTATAACTTGATTTAACACCATAAAACGTGAACCTGTTAAAATCCCTATAAATGATTTTTGTAGTAAACAGACGATTTAAAGCACCAAAATATAAATTCCTAAAGGTAATAAACTGAATGATTCAATCAAGGTTAATAACCTAAACAAAATCTTTTTTAGAATGTATTAAAACTATAGAACTTTTTTTTTGCTTAAAATGTGCTTGAGCACCACCAAATGTTAAAGTCACAGTTTAAGAAGAAATCCCCCCCTTTTTTTTTGTTTTTACCTCAGCCTTAAAATGGTTGAGATGAGCAAATAGTAAACGACGCGAGACTTGTTCTTTAACAGCACCTTAAAGAAACACCATGTAACTGCACCAGGAGGGGCACACCACACCGACACCTACGCCCAATGGTTGTAGGGCCCTGCCACTCTTGTCAGGGCGTACGAAGATACTGTGATTACGTTATCCTTGGTTACTGTTAATGCTCTGCGGGATGGAATTTGGTTGAACTCATTGTCTTCATAAAAAATACCTCTGTTTTCACTTGGTTGCTTTGCTTTCCTGTTGCTAGAGTTCAGTTCAGGATTCTCTGTTCCTAATCGTTCTGCTTCCTTTTCTTTTTCTTTCGCCCTTTCAGCCATCTTTGCTTCCCACATCGCTAAACCATGTTTTGGCTCATTTAAATTTTTGTGTTGGTAAAAAACTAAAGAAATTCTTGTGGGATGATTGCGGTTGGGTTTTTTAATTGGTGTGGTAGCATGGAGTTCACGTCTTGCACATTCAATTAAGATAGAACCATGAGAAGGTGCCACAGCAACCCCACCAATGTCATCATCCAAAAAATTGTGCTCACTGTCTGACCACAATTCCTCAGCCTTTTCTTCAGAATCAGCCGGCTGTCCCAGTGCACTGTTTTGCTTTTCGTCAACACAGTCAAAGTCACACATTTGTCCTTGATGGGAGCTGCCCTTTTCCCCTGGGCACCCATGGGAAGAGTCAGCTTCATTTATGATGGCATCCTTTGCTGAAGAGCTTAGCGGTACTGATGAGTCACAAGAGCTGATCATCTCTGAGAAAGGAGAATTGTCCAACTGAAGTTGACAATTCTGTTTGTCTGGCTGATGTTCAAGTATAGTGGGCAGGGGCTCTTTGTGGGCTGGGAGGCCTGGAGCAGTGACCTCGGGAAGAATCGGTGGCACACCATTCACCTTATCGTTCAGCAGAATTCCAGTATAGTCTTTGACTGACACATCAAAGTTCTTGCAATTAACATAAGGTGTCACATGAGGTTGCTTGGTACTGCATTCAAAATACCCGTAGGGAACTGAAAAATCTTGTTGAATATTAGTCACTGCAGTTAGGCCAGGCTTATGTGCGAGAGACGGATAGGGATGTAAACTATCCACCTTAAAGGGGGAGGAAGTCGTGTACTGTTTCAATAAAGAGCAATTTTTAGTAGTGTTTGAAGTATGTTTCATGGCATAAAGGTGGTTGGAAGTCTCCATTTTTATTCCAGGTTTTAAAGCATCTGTTTTGTTCCCTAGAAGAAATGCACACCAAAGTGTAAGTACTTCTCAATCTATAAAATACCTCTCTTACTTGCTTTCTAACATGAAAAATGCACACTGAGTACAGATTTTTCAAAATGGTGATTTTTAGCTTTTTAGGAATATCTCTATGTATGTATACATATATCTAAAATAACCTTGCTCAATTAACACCTTAACCATTTCCAGTCAGGCTGCTGGTGTATAAAATGGAAAGGTATTTCACAGAGGGATGAAGAAAATAAACAGATAAAATGAAATAACCACTGAATCCCAATTCACACAGCCCAGTCCTACAGAAATGCTTGCCAGCAGCTGACTGCTGGCCTTCAGTTTTTACATAGTTGATGAAATTCAGTCTGAAATTCAGCCTGTGAATCAGTCAAAATTCTGACCTGCCTTAACCCCACATTATGATCAAAAGGAAAGAGCTTGTTTATGGATCTTGTCCATCACAGCAAAAACAGTTACTGAATTACAATGATTCATGCATTCCAATACTGGCTCAGAAATTGTCTTTAAAAAAAAAGCATGTGGCAACATGCTCCAGGTAAATCCATCCTTACAAAATGAATTTTGAGTCATGTGATTTGGCTTTCTTCCATCTTTCCATCTAATTGCTTCATTATTTCAGATCTCTGTGCAGACATCCTTGTTCAATTTCTGTCAGTTCCCTAATCAGTTTCTAGCCATGGCTGCCTACTGCTGGGCTTGGTTGGGGAACAGGCTCCTCACATGACTGATTCTCATCATGGGTAGGTTCAGCCCAGAGTCCATGGGAACAGTGGGAAAGAATTCCATCGACTATGATGGGCTTTGCATCATGCTCTGCAATGGCTTCACATGCGTTTTGCCAGCAGACGGGCACCCCCCAGAGAGCCCTTGCTTACTCTCGTAAAAGACTGTCTCTGTCAGTGTTCTTTATTCCATAAATACACAGAATGGTTGTTTTTACACAGTGTAGGAGCACTATTCTTTCTTCTACTCTGTCTCCTAGTAATTTATAAATCAGTGACGAATTAAAAACATTCCTCCAATAGGAATGCAAAAAATTCAAAATGATATAATGACAGGCACAATAGTTAGTATGCAGAAACTGAAAGCTGTACGGGGACATGAGAAGGCCACATCCAACTCTTTAAAAACCCATTCTATGAAATAAAACACAAAGCATTTAATGACATTAACAGCCCCCACCCCAGAGCAAGGCCTTTGCCCTAAAGATTTTAAACACAGCATTTGAGAATTGCGTTCTCCATCACCTCAGAAGAGAGACCCACCGTGTGAAAATAAGTTTTAACAACCCACAGCACTCAATTACGAAAGTGTAGCAAGTGGATTTTTGTTTTTTAAATGTTATCCCCCCCAAAATGCAGACATTCTTTGAAATATGTTTACCTGTTATTCCTCCCCTTAAATCTGCTACATAGGTCTGGATGTCTCTCATGAAATAAAATTCAAAATTACAGCAGATGGGCTAATTTTCCTCTCTTCCTAACAGGCTGTGCTTCAATTTCATCTTTCACGTGCTAATCAGAGATTTTTTGTCCATGGCTTCTTCATCCATGGCTTCTTCCACCTCTTCCTTCTTTTCTACTTCTCATTACTGCCCAGTCCCATCCAATAAGTCCTACCCTGTGGAGGCCTGACCCAAGATCTGACACCGGGTACCACAGTGTAGACCAGCAGTGCCTCCGCACACCTCGGCCCAGGCACAGCTCTGTACTGCCCAGACGGGGGCTGTGGCAGAGGAAAAAACACGGCCTCCCTGGCACCTGCTGCTGACAGACTCCATTGCCCTGCTCCTTGTTAACAGTCCTGCAAGGGACAATTTGCACTGTCATTTGATAAAACCTGGGAGATTTTGCAAATCTCTTGCTGTGCAGCAGCGTCCGTGCCATTGATAGGAAATTATCACAGCTCAGATTCTGAGAAAGCCATTATCTGCCATAGGAAGTGGAGAACACAGTTCTTGTACTTTAAAGTGACAGAAATTCAAGTTGCTTATTTAGGTAAACATTCCAACAATGTTCTTTCAGGATGGTCAAACTGCCATTATTTATTAGAATAAGGGAACTTGGAAATACTTCACAGGCATTGACACACCAACAGACTATTTTTGCGTAATCACCTGTATTCTTTTCTGCACCAAGAGACAACACTGGCTACAGTGACTTGTTCATTAGCCCTTAAAATGCAGAATATACAAGTAGTTTATTTTAAAGGAGCTTTTCCCTCCCATCAGATGTGTATCAGAACACCGAACCAGAACCAACTGTCAGAATTTCATAAGCATCACTCACCTAAACAATGCAAAGTGTTGCCAAGATTTTCTGGGGCTTCAGTTTTCAGTTTTACTGGTGCTGAATATTTTTTATCTATTAATGGCTGCTTTTCAGTCGGGGTCCTCCTTGTGTCTGGTTTCTTCTTCTTGGTAGCTCTGAGAGGCTCAGCCAACATTCGCACTTCTCTGGGGAACGCTGTGAGCACCTGTATGGCTCCGGCTTTTATCTTGGCTTCCAGGCCCTCTTCAGTGCCAAACTCATCTGTTTGTGAGATTTTGTAAAGAGGCAACACATGGAGCTGTTCATCGCTTGGAATCACCCCCACTCTCCGGTTATCTTCCTTCGTTAACGTACAGACCTGGCACGAGCAGAATCAGTTACAAATAAACCACACACAAACCACAAGTTACGTAGAGACTCAGGCAGTCATCCTAGGCTTCACTGCTTACTTGTATTCTATGGCCACAATGCTATAGGGCTTTCAAATGCAAACATCTGACAAATACTTGTTTGATCTACAATGACACAGAAAAACTATTAGTACTTCAAGACCAAGGCACGTGTCTTGGATGGGAAAGTGAAATTTTGGCTCAGCTTACAGTATCTACAAATATATGCCAACCTTGGTAAATAATCTCAGCTGTAAACATACTGTAAGTTCCTAAGCACTCAGATTATTTTCTTTTAATACATAAATGTATCTTTGATGTTCAGATTAATTTTTAAGGATTACAAAATACAAAAAATTATTTTTGCATTAAACAACAAGCGTCTACGATCTGGAATTTGTTCTATGATTTGGAATTGGTTTTTGTTTTTGTTTTGGCTGGCAAATGAAAAAAAAAAAACAAACCAGCACAAACAATCACTCATACCACTCTCTATTTTTTGCAAATCTCAGCTCTAACTCCCTCCCTCTCTCAACACTTTCTTAACACCCCGCTGTAATTAACTCACAAGACCCAGGAAATGTTCTCCTAGGCTACTGCCCTACTTCCTGTTATTCTGTGTTGTGAGATCTTGGAGCCCAGAGGAGAGTGCTGGTTATATCCAGTTTGATGAGCACACATCAGAAATGTGAATAAATATTCCAACTTATTGCAATCATTTTCTTAGCATCATTATAAGTGCTGAACATTTCCAGCACTCCTTGAGTTCCAGCTCTTACTAACCCTTCCCCTTGAAAGCAGCACTAACACTGGCACTATAATCCCTGGTGTCATTCCCAAGGGATGGCAACAGCTCTGTGTGCCTGAGCACGTGTACAAACATTCACCCTTTTGTAGTTTTGTCACTTATATTCCCAAGGGACTGCTACATGGCTAGAAAGCCATACATCAATATCATGGCTTAGGTAAGCTGCTATTTCGCAGGAGTTACCAACTACACACATAAAGCAATGGGAGCACCATCCAAGGATGAGATGGTGCTCCCTAAATGGAAACGTATCACTCCAGCAGTGTGTAGGCTGAATATGATGCCTATCATGAACAGTCAATCCAATTTCCCAGAATCTTGTCACCATGCCTAACATTCCAGAGGAGAAGAATATTATTTAGGGGGTGAAGAAAACCCAAACATTTTTTATTTTACAGCACAGGTTTTGCATAAAGGCGCCACACAATTATTTCTAGAAAAATAAAATTACAGAACCACAAACTAAAAATCCTGAACCAAAAAGGTGGTGGCTAGGACTTTATCAGTAGCTCTATGCAAAGCTTAGCAGTTGCAGAGCAACAAAAGGAAGAAATCTGAGGGGCAGAGACAAGGAAGAGCTTTTCAGGAGGCAGTTGGAAGGGATGGAGAGGGGGCTCTAAGGCATTTAGCAGCTGCTTTGTAGCGCTCACTGAGGTGCCGGCTCCATGCGTACTCACCTCATCTGGGCAGCCTCTGCACTATGAGGGAGATTTAGAAAAAACAACAAGTTGTTCCGTGAGCAGCGATTGGCACCTTACTTCCTGTGGGCTTCTCCATCCCCGCACTCCCACACACCCAGGCCCGGCAGTGATCCCTGCTCCCACCTCTGCTGGGCACCAGCCAGCAAAAGCGGGGCCTGCCTGAGGCTCAGGGCCATGGCTGCAAGGACCCTGCTACCTCCTCCCTGGATCCGGCTCCCCTCACTCAACAGTGACACTTCACAACTCACAACAAGAGGTTAAAAAAATCTCCAAAGACAATTCAGTTTCTGCCATGTTCAGTGAAATCTGTTTGAAACTAGTCAGCAGATGCCAAATTATTCATGAAGGGTGAGAGAGGGTCAGACATATAAGAGAGCATGATTATATATGACTGATGTTCTCAGAAAGCCCAGTGCACTTCTCCCCTTCTAAATTATAAACAAAAGCAGTAATGAAGTCAGCATGGAGGGGCCTGGCTCCCACTTGTTTTCATCAGAAACTGGGCAATGGTCTTTTAGAATACTATGTCCAGCCTGTAACTGGCCGATGCACTAATCAGAAAAACGTCTTGAAGATTAAATCCACAATATTTATTATTTTGAAAATTGAAACCCTTATCCAATTTACAGTTATAAATTTCCATGCAAAAGCCAACACTTTCTGGAACAAGAAAAATGAAGAACTGTTTTGAGGGTGGTAGTATATTGACAGAACTATGGTGAAAGTACTGCCAACTCCAGCAAACACCATATATTAAATACTGAGTTAGATTATGTATTAAGAATTTAATGTATATCCAAAATTGTATCCAGACCTGAAGACCAGTACATCTACAGCCCAAATACCACAATACCAATTTTAACACATGTATACTTTCACAGTCAGTGCCCCCTTAAAATATTATAACATAAAATTGAGGATGCAATGGCAAACAGATAACTGAAAATTAATGATATGGGAAAACCAGCCATAAAGGCTGTACAGATAAGCTAAAACCTTACAGTTAAAGGTGTAAAGTCTCACCAAATGAGAAATATCTGCTTTAAAAAACCCCTCCAATATTCAAATCTGTGCAAAATATTACATTAAGGAACTTAGAAGCCACTGCTGAGAAGCGAAAAGCAGTATTTTCTATTGATACTGACACTGTTGCAAACTGACCAAAATGAAGCAAACATGAGAAAACCACCAAGTCTGTTAAAGGCCATTTAGAGTGTGAAGCTGCATATCCCAATACTCTGTTTTTTTCAGAACATGTAGCTAAATCATCCAGGATGCTCAAAGGCCAAAGAAATGTTGGCCAAATGGTTTGCTTAGGTTTCCAGTGTGCTTGGTGATCAAACCCATTACCTATTCTGGACTAAGTGATGTCATGGTAAAAACTGCATGTTTATGAAACTTCATTATTATTCTTCCCTTCTTTTAAACTTAAAATGCACCAGGAACTCAATGTAATTCCCTCCAGACATCCATCTGTAGCCAGACAGCTTCCACTGTGTTATTCTGGGTCTCTTTGATCTGTCTGTGTCCTCTTGAACCTCACATGTAGAAATGATGGAGCCTTTTCCACTGTGTTGTAATAACAGATGTTTTACATTCAAGTTTCAGCAGAGCAGTCAAACAGCCTTTCTAAACCTGAAAGATGGAATTAGGTTTCCTACCCACCCCCTCCCTGTGCAGCTGGAGACAGAGCGGGTGCCACTGGGACTCAGGTGCTGCTGCAGCCTTGCCCACCATTACACATACAAACATCTTTGCTTTTCCTTTGCAACCGAGACAAACCATGTTGTTCTGTTGGCCTGATCTATCCTGAACAGGTGTGTGTAGGTCAGAACCAGAGACGGGAACCCCAAACATATTTTCCTTTTGCCCACTTCATGTCCCCCAGGCTGTGCCATCAGACAGGTGACACAGGTACAGCACAGGAACCTCTGGGAGCTCACAGGTTAGCAGAGGGAACTTCTCACATTTCTCTGTTTGCACAATATATGTCCCAGTTCAAGTAGCTAAACTCAAGTGTTGATACTTACAGCTATTTTCTATTTACAAATAGCCCCTTGCTGCAAGAATACTAAAGAAATCCTATCTAAATAAAGAGAACACAGGTATGCAGTATTTATTTGTGAGTGAGCTACCCATGAAAACCAGATTCCAAGGCATAGTTTTCAGCAGCTATAATCATTTGGTCATGTTCTGAAAAACCAACAAAATTTGGCAGAACTTGGTAGAAAGTGATACATAATGGTCCATACAACAACCTTCCACAAGCTGTAATGTTCCATGCTTCTGAGACTTGGAATTACTTGCAAACACACCACATACAATCCATAAAGTATCAACACCAGCAAGGATAATGTGAAGCTGAAATAACATCAGGTGATTACATATAAATGCAGTTGTAGAACTATTCCCCAATACATTCCTCAAAAAAGGTTTAATTGTCCCTCCAGGTGCTTCTGGCCATAACTTAGAACTTTCCTGGGATCCAATATGGCAAAATGAGTAGCAGACTCAGCTGCCATTTCATTTTGTCTTTAATTTAAGAGGTAATGGAGCACTTAAACTACTCTTCTCAGAACATCTAAACTAAATTTCATCAAAAAGCATATTGTGCAGTTTGTCTGACAAGGAGGTCTCATTTTCAAGTTTAGAGTCTTTAAGGGCATTGAATTCCTACGCTTCAGAAGCAATTTTGCAATGTATACTTCCAACACTAAGCAAAAATAATAGTCTGTGGAGGACTGTCATTCCTGGTGGATTCCCAAACCTGCTTCCATACTTTAAAGGAACGGACATTTGCTCACCTTACAAGCACGCAATTAACACCAAACAACTGTACCAGTCATTTCATTACTGTCACATACAAATGCTCAATGTTAACTATAGGTGTAAATGCAACATTTTATTGAATCACAACAACACAACAATTCAATTTGTGATAGACATCCTTTGATACAGAAGTTACTCTTGTTACCTGCACTGCTGTACAAGAAGTCATCCTCGCTATTTTGAGCACTGCAGTGCTCCAACTGCTCAAAGAACACTGCCAGTTTTACCTTTTCTCCTTTGAGCTTGTCTTTCTTCAACACTATGGTCTTAATTTCTAGGAGATCACTCAGCTGAGTAATTCCCAACCAGTTTTCTCACTGGCAATCCATCAAGATATTTCATACAACAGCTACACCAACCAATCTGTGGGTTTTTCTTTCATACTGAGATTTAAAGACCATAATAGTCACCTGGCTCCACCAAGATTTCATACTGTCTACTTTCTGACCTGTAACTACATTAACATGAAGCCTAGTAAGTGCCCAGTGGAAGAAAGAGTGAATTTGATGAGCCTGGGTGAGCTAAGTTCGTAATGAATTAGTTTGCTTTAGCTCTTCCTCTACAGAGGTCTGTACAGCTCCTTGGTTAGACAATTATTTGCCTTTACCATCAACCCTCTCACAGGAATAACTTATCTGCCCCCTGGCCAGGCCTCTCCAAAGAGCTGAGTGTCTTTACAGAATGGAGGTATTTTGTAGGAAGGATCAATCCCATCCCTTTTTTGATCTGTTCTGCAATAAGATGAACTCATGTCCTCTGTAGACAGTAATAAATATACGCAAATAACATGGGCATTGATAAATAGCAACATGCAGTTAATTTTGAAATAACTTCAAAACCTTTATGCAAATGAACCCACAAGCAGCACTTTAAAACTCTCAGTAATCCCAGTGAACAGCAGAAATGAGAAGATGCTGCATACATACCACAGTGCTCCCATTGTGCATGTTGTGTGTGTCCTTGTGGGCGTGGGCACAGAAATCAATGCATGCAGTGACACCAGAGAAGGGCCGACCGTCCTTGGAGCCCAGCCGGCAGTCAGGGCCCATGTGCTCATTTTCCACCTGAAAGGAAAATAAACTGCACATACTCGGGACTGAAAGCATGGGTTTGCAACCCCACAAGGCACCAGGCAGCTTTGTGACAGAATCAAGGCAGCCAGACAGACTCACTGATTCAAAATGATATATTTTCCTATGAAACATGTAATATTTATGGCTGGATGCTAATGAGATAATCAAGTCAGCCACAAGCAAAATGTCTTGGGTAGTAAAAACATTTTATTTACAGTATTATCTCTAAGCATTTTTCACATATGCCCAGCTCAGGGTGCTGCTTAACCACCAGTTCAAGTAAAGTGGTGCAGCATATGGAAACTTGCCAAATGCACTGGGATTCATGGCCCTGGCAAAGGCTGCAGCTCCACCCAGGAACATACTCGGGGGCTGCTTTTTGGATTGAAACTGCGCTGCTGTTCAGAGCTGGATGTCTCAGACCTACCTGGTTCTGGAAAGCTTCTGGAGCAAGCTTCTTATAAACCGGAGCCACATCAGTAGCTAACGTTTGCAAATTATTTTCAAGAAGTTCCTCCTGCAGGGAAAGGCAACATTTGGTGCTGCAGTTTGCTTTAAAAGAATCTCAGCCAGTTTAGAGATGCCCAGTAGGTCAGCTTCTATCTCATATTTTATTAAACTGACTTCTGTTCTGCTGCCCTTTGTCACTAACCATAAATGTCTACTTTTGCATGACTAAACCAAAACTGTTAAACAGAAATCAGCCAAATAACAATAGAGGATACCTGCTAGGTCAAAGGAACCCAGCACACAGGAACTAATTTCTGCATTATTTTCCATACACAGTCAAGAAGTGAGGTATGTTGCACTCAAAAACACAGAAGTAACATCCAGAGGAGAAAAATCATGCCCCAAGCTGAGTGGGGATGGAAGCCCAGGTCTTCTGTTAGTGTTTTGCTTATGGGGGCCTTAGCCTATGCTGACACACCATATCAGAAACTCCTAATAACATTTAACTTCAGCTCTTAGGTCTTCTCTCAGGTACTTTTCTCATATTGCAGCAGAACTTCTAACAGGAACATTTTTAAACTATTTTGTTCTTTGGAGGGGCAAAACTCAGGGCTTAATGGAAATAACTACTAGATTCAGAAATAATATTCCCTTCCTTAGGCTAAGCCATATAAATACAGAATTAGCTAGGGGGGCTTCTATGGCAGCATCATATTTAAGCTCTTATTTGTAGAAACAATCCCTAAATTCTTATCCTAAGTTTTTGCTTTTTCAGGAAAATCACCAACCAACTGGGAAAGCAGAGGGCAGCGACAGACTCCCTAATTTCTTTTCCTCCAAGGACCAGGCTTTGAGAGACAACTGCAGCTTCAGTTTCTCATAGTGTATAGTGGCAAAAAATAACAGCTTGCTTCATTTTATTTAAAAAAACCTCAAACCCACTTAACACCACACAGTAAACACCAACATACGTAAACACCAGGAGACTTCACTTTTTTCAATGTGATGTTACATTACATGATCATACTGTATTTTTAACTCTTACTAAACCCAGTTTATCAGCTGTAAATGGCTACCACAAGGTTTTCTGAACTGCATTGAAGGGTAATGTATCCTTAATTATCCATACTACCAGGAGGATATGTATCTTAGAAACCATTCTTTCCTCAGTATATTACACCCTTTGCCTCATCTCACTCAGCACCAGAAACCTACAGAGAAAATGCATGCACAGAATGTTCCATGCATAGCATTACACAGGGGGAGAACACACAGGGAGTAGCAGAGGACAGAGAAGGAATGGGATCCCTAAAATGAAAGAATGCCCAATAAATACATTTTGCTATAAACTGAAAGTTTATAAAACAAATTCCCTCTTGAGACAAGCAGAGCTAGTTTTGGCCTGTTGTGCCTCAGGCAGGTGTTCAGTGAGGAGGGCAGAAGGGCAGCATGTGCTCTGTTGTGCTGAGGCAGAAGCACCCACCTCAGGCCCTAATGAGGTTTGTGAATACCCACAGTGCAAGTGGACTCCACACAGCTCAGAGAAGACCGAGGGCTTGCATTCACACACATGTGCATGAGAAATACTTCATAAACTGTTTTTAGGACAAAAACTCAGGAGCTGGGAGAAATATTTACCTACAGTGAATCAAGTGACATCTCTCTTTCAAGAAACAATGGATGTTTCAAACTGTGTGTACATAAGAAGATTACTGGCAGGGTAACCCCAACGGAGAACCTGGTACCGGAGTGCCTCAAAATATGTCAGCTGTGCTAGGAAAGATGTGGTACTTTTATATAGGAGCTCCATAGGGAAGTGGGGTTACAGACACCTACAGTCAGAACAAAAGGCACTTTGGAGTCACGCTGAGAATTATCTGTTCACCAGGCAGTGGTTACCAGCTTACAACACCTTTATTACTTCTTCATGAAAATATTTTCAATGCAAAAAAACTAATGTGGTTGGATTTTTTTTTTGAGGTTTGTTACTTCACCTAATCCATCACTATTTTCTGTAGTACCTCAGCTGTATGGCATCACTAACACTCATAAGCAGCAATTACAGTATCATTTCACTGCATCACATTTTAGTGTATTCATTCCTTCAAAACTATTTCAAAAACATGCTGTCCACAGAAAACCCTGTTTATCCTTGGTGACAGAGGGGAGCCCAGGCTGTCAGCTGGTCCTACAGCAGTGGGAAAGCAGTGCAACCCCAAGGCACAACATTTTCTGTGCCAAGGCAAAAGGCCTGAGTCCCTGAGCTACAGGCTTGGCCCTTAGAAAAAGGCCTTTACTTACAAAGAATTAGCATTTCACAGAGTTACACAGTGAGCTAAATATGCATGCAAAAAAGCATTAAGAATAATTTTATGGTATTTAAATACATAGTAATTATTCCATTGAATGAAATCTCAGTGTCTTTTACTCTAAATACTACAATTACAAAAACTTTGTTGGGTGTGAGTTTTTGGTAAGTTACATACATGTGGGAGAGAGAAGGGGTGGAGAATGTCTAGTTCTGAAAATCATCAGAAAAGGCATTTTGAGGAAAAAAAATAAATAAATCTTACTTGTTTAGGGTCATCAGTGAGAAGCCTAAATTTCCTGGGGTTTTTGCTCCTGGCAAACTTACAGCCATTGAAATACATACTCCACGAACAGCCAAATGAGAATGATGCTCCACAAGTTTCTGGGTCAAGTCCTTGACATGCACAAGTACGACTACAAAAGGAAATAAAGACACATCAGGTCAGCTGGCAACACAGCTCTTGGGTCTGGGGGGTTTTTAGGTCACTGCTATTTCTTTTATAATACAGAGCATAAACAAAAGAAATTTGTGAAATTCATGGCTTAACCAGGTATTTTCTATTAAGAAAATACTCATGTGTAGAGGGCTGACTTTTCTGCACAGTCTCAATTTCCCCAACACGCAATTTTGGGACAGAAATATAAACACTCAGTTATAGCTATATAAATACACCCATGCTTTCATTTTGACTTCTTCAGTTGGATAACATTTTCAACCAAGAACAGCCCTGCTACTAAAGCTTACCCCAAATCCAATAGCTCCTGTCTTAAGTGCAACACCACCATTAACTCCAAATTGATCTGACTTTTTGGGTAGACCTTTTAAGAACACAAGCATTAGATTTAGGTCCCCATACAGCTCAGAGTCTGTTGAATGTGGGCTACACAGAAATCGGCACACAGGCATCACTGCAGTTGCAATATATTCTCTAACCAATTAAACTAAATTCCTCTCAGAGGCATAGAGAGGAAGATCCTAGTCTTGAGTGTTCAACCTCACGTCTACTTTACAAAGTCACAAACCTCCTTCTTGGCAGCTCTTTTAGCACAGCTGTGTGTGCACAGGGCACACTGGCAATGTTGTGTGCACAGAGCCAGGAGAGTGGGTCCTCGCCACCCCTCGCCTGGGGCACGGCACGTACAACTCCCACTGAGAGCCTTTCCTCTAGAAAGAGCCTGGAATGAGGTGTGATACCAAAATGACACCCGGTGGTTTGGAATTTTAGATGCGCGAGTTGAACTACTGAGCTCTCAAGAGCACTCAAGGGCTCCTAGGGCAGGGACTCACTCTTCGTTGAGGGCGCAGCGCCGGCTCGTGGGACAGCCATACTTGCGCAGGCTCTGTGTCAGCTCCTTGTACAGCGTGTCTGCCAGGAGGTGGGGGATCCCCTCCCAGGCCAGGATCAGGATCACGATCACAGCAGTCTGGCAGTGGTGTCCCGCACGCTGACGGACCAAGCACAGCAACTTCTCCTCATCGCTACTTCTTCGGATCACCTGGAAGAATCACTTGGATTATTCTTTGCCAAGCACAGGCATCACCTAATGAGCTGCTCTTCTCTGGGACAAGTAAGGCTGGAAAAGCAAGAAATGCTGCCCAGAGAGTGAGTGTCAATCTGCAAGCAGGACTGGGACAGCGTCACACACTAATCTCTGGTGTAGAACATGATTTTGTGTTGCTTTTTTGCCTGCAGCAGAAATAGCAGTACATTTTACAGGAGGAGCAATATTCAAAGTGTTGTACACAAATAATAAAGAAGATGCACTACAAGGAAAATAACCTCTAGAAAGACAACAGATCCCCTGAGAACCTAACGTTACTTTGAAAATACAACAGAAAATGTAGTGCCAAACACTCCAGAAGGCAGGTATGTGAAAACACACTCCAAAAGCACACCTAGGCATGCGCTAGGGCAGCTACTAGCGTTACAGATCAGTACCTAAGATGGTTCCCACCTTGCAAAGAAAAATGAGAAGAAAATGATGGAACAGACTGTTCTTAGTGAGGGAAGCAATGGGATTTTTCAGAACATATCCCTAGACTACCTACATTAAAGTTCTTAGAATGCTGACGTTTTTACTAACCTGTATGACATACAGAACACAGAATCTTGTAAACCTTATTCCTCACACACAAGCTAACCAGTATGGGACAGTACAGTACACCACTGAAAAAAAATGGGAAAAAATTATAGTCCTACTCCCACATATTTACGTTTTTGCCACAATCTGAAACAGAGTGGCATTTAAGGCCACCAAAAATGCATTAAAGCTAGGTAATACTAGAACACAGTCTTTGAAAACCAGGTTTATTTATTCATCCAACATGTTTTAACCAGCACAGCCTGCACAAAGCCTCCAGCAAAGGTGTCAACGCTCCAGTGTTGACTGCTCTCTGAGGCAGCAGAGGCTCCGTCCTCCTCAGCCCTATCACACATAGGCTGGGGACCTGTGTGGCTCTTGCTGTGTGTGCACAAGCCCCTGCACTGCAGACCTCTGTGCCAGCTCCGTCAAAACCCACTTGCTCTGGGCATGCAGCCGCTCAACCCGGCCTTCATCCAGCACCCTCTCCATCAGCAGAGCTCCCACATATAACAGACAACAGCACTGGGCACGGACCATAAAAGCAGGAAGGCAACAGTTCACTTGCTCTTTGAATACCTCCAAATATCTGAGCATTCAGGCAGATTCCCTATTGGACTGATGTCAAAACTGCTTTGCTGCCAGATGTGCATCTGTCACTCATATGTGACCCCCTAGTCTGATCACCTCTGAATATCTAAATCATTTTGACTCACTAAAAGCAGGGACCAAAGCACACTTACAATTCATCTGCAAATGAAAAGGTTTGCAACAGATGAACAGTTGAAAAGAGCATCTGTGCAGGCTGAGCAGGAAGAAGCAAACTTGAAGTTAATTTGTGTCAAGAGAGAAAGTATGGCCCTTCTAAAGTTAATCACACACTCTTACAATGAGCCTTAAGCTTAATGAGAATACGAGTAAATGCCTCTGATAGACCATTCCTCAAAAGGAGTCTTGTTTGTAACTCCCCAACAGGTTCAGTATGTTTTATAACGAAAGAAAAATAATCCAACTCATTTACATTTAGGTGAGGTATACAAAAATCTGTTATGGCTGATACAAAATACAGGTTACTCATGTCAATATGAGTTTTACGTTCCTCAGGCAGCACAGTTCCTTCAAGCCAGAATAACAACTTAATTGTGTTACTCAGTATGAAATGATGCTTTTAGTCTTCTTTCTAAATTTTTTTTTCATTTCTAGGCTGTAACTTCAATAGCACAGTCTGGTACTGCACAACATCATGTTGCCCTTTTAAAGTTCTCATATAGCTCTAAACTAGAAACAGAGTCCAGGAAAAATGACAAGTGAACACAAAGAAAATTTATAGTTTCCTTTAAACCAAGGCCACACTTTCCTGGAGTTAAATGTAGCTGGAATTTGCTTCATTATGTATATAGCAGAGAATCCAATACTGTTATTGGACCCCAAAACATTTTAGAGCCCATCACCTTTGTGGCCATAAAGGCAGTGAAGGGATTTATGAGTTGTGTGAATTTCATTTCTGTGGGTCAGGTTACACCATGTGCTCACCCGACTCTACAGCCGGAGCTCTCCTGTCCTTCTGTTCCCAGAGATCAGGCACTTCTCCCACCTGTTACAGGCTCAGAAGAGCCCACTCCGCATCAGAGCGGGCCCATGGCCAGAGACAGTGCAGCCAGAGCTGGAGCCGAGCTGCTTTCCCATAGGAACTGATGATTCCCTCCACATGCTACCCCTGACATTCTCACAGAATTAATAAACTGAGTCTCTCCTGTATAATACTAATAAATCCACAGCAGTGCCACACTCAATGTACAGAAAAGCCATTCTGAGCATGGCAACTGAACTCTGGAGTGTTTCCTCAGACTGGGAACAATGCAGAAATCAGCTGGCAAACCTTGTGTCCAAAGGTTTTTGGTATTACTCATTATTTCTGTGATGTAGTTAGCAACAGTGATGAAGTAAATAATTTAATACTTCAGTTTGTTTAATTTTGGTCCCTAATGCATTTAAAAGGCATGAGAAAGTAATAATTTGTTAAGTGGAGGAACTTAAAAGCTAGGTTTTTAGAATGGGAAAATAAAAACCTTTCCCCTGCAATTGCTTTTCCACACAAGCTAACCATGACTGACTGACTGACTCACACTGAAAAAATAACATAATCAACAAAACAGACTTGTAACAAGTTTTTGAAGCATTATGTAACACTTAAATGCAACAAGCAATAGCACAAGAGGAAACAGCTTCAAGTTGCCCCAAGGAAGGTTTAGACTGGATATTAGGAAAAATTTCTTCACAGAAAGGACTGCCAAGCCTTGGCACAGGCTGCCCAGGGCAGTGGTGGAATCCCCATCCCTGGAGGAATTTAAAAGACATGTAAGACGTGGTATTTAGGGATGTGGTTTAGTGGTGGACTTGGCAGTGCTAATGATGGGTCAATGATGGGACTCAATGATCCTAGAGGGCCTTTCCAGCCTAAATGATTCTACATGCCATGGTCAACTTCTTGAAAGTATGCAGGGCCAGATCACTCCTGAGCTCTTTCAGCAAGCACTCGATGTCATCAGTGCTAAGTATCCATCAAGACTCCCACATTAACTATGAATAATCTGTTTCAGCTGCAACACAGAACTTCTTGAAAGAACAAAACTTCTAACAAACTTCTCCACAAAGCTCAACTGATACCCATTGGCCCTGCTCTGCACTCAGTAACAGGGCATGAAGTGACAGGCTACCCACTCTCTCACCTGTGTGCAAATGTCACCATGGCTAGGACAAAAGGAAACACTGACATGGGACACAGCCCCTTCCACAGAGCTTCCTTGGAGCACTCACCTATTGGACACACAGTACCATTAGTACCATCCTTGTAGGTTGCTAATTTGGGCAGGATGCTCAGTTATTTTGACCATTTTTAATCCCAGTTTTGTTCCATCCTTCTGGTGCTGTAGGTGGTGCACCCA
>NW_008246060.1:1113330-1123640 GCF_000691975.1 Corvus brachyrhynchos
TCCGATCTCATTCCTACAGCTATCCAGGTGTCTTTGTTGATGTGTACATCCAAAGGAAGTCAGCAACTCAAGTAATTCATTTTATCAGCTAGCCCAGATAGTCTCAAACAGCAGAACCTGAGAATATGAGAGAGCCTTCAAGGTGAGCCACAGCCAGCTCAGACACAAACACAATCAACAGCTCTTAAGGCAACACACCACAGCTACACTGCTGTTTCTACAAGCCACAAAGGTCTAAACTTAACCAATTTTCTTACCAGAAAGCATGACCCAAAAGCTACAGCATATTTATTGAAGAGGTGCCATATGCAGCAGAATCTGCGCCAACAATTTAGCAACAAGTTATGGGATAAACAAGAGGAGAAGTTGAGATTTTTCACACCTTTGCATAAAAGGATAGTGAAGAGACAGAAAGGGATACTAAAAATTGAAGAGTACAAGAACGAGGCCAGAGCAGCAGACTGTCCAGCCTTATCCTGACCCTGAGAGTGACTAACAGCAGTTGCCTATGACTGAACAGCAAAAAAGGCACTGGGATGTGGAGATGGTTTTCAGCGAAGCCAGGCACCTTCCAGTCACCCACCAGCAGCTCAGGGGATGTGCTCTCTCACAGCTTTTCAAGGATTTGTCTTTTCTGCATTTTCCCACTCATTGCTAAATCCATGCAGCAATTTACCACCCACTACATTATCAGGGAAGCTTAATCACAGATTATGTGAAAGAAAAAAACATTACTTTTCCTTCCTGGAGAGCTTGCTCCTTGCCAGTGCCCTCTAGCCTTGATCCAGAATGAGACTGGGTAAGACATTGCTGTTCAGCTCTCCATGCTACTGGAGAGCTGAGAGAGCCCTGCTTTCTTGTCCCCTTCCCTCCTGCCAGGCTGGCCAGTCTGCACCTGCCTTTCCCAGTTCTGCTGGGGGACCAGACCTAGCCAGTACCCCAGCCTGGGGGGCAACACACTTTCTCACAGAGGCAGAACTATGTTCCATGTTTTCTTTGTTTCTTCCCAGTAATTCTCACCGGTTTTGCTGTTTCCATCATGACTGAACAAGCTGATGTCTAATGAGCCATTATCTTTAGCACTAACACTCCAGTGTCCATCACTGTGCATGTGAAACCACAACACTGCTTTTTGTGGGACTTTATCAAGTGAGTTTTAGCTATTATTTTAGTGGCCATTTGTTCTGATTGCAAGTCCTTCCTGCTCTCTTCATGATGCCTGTCCTTCTTACATTATCCTAAACAACTTTTTATCATCAGCAGTTTGGCTCCTCTCTCCCACTTTTTCCAAACCATTTTTGAACAGTTTGCAATGAACAGCATCAGTAAAGTTACACTATCAATAAAACCTGCTTCAGCTGTCCAAATGCTTGAGTTCTACTTCCTTGGCAGGAGCTCTAGAACAAGGAATAAGTACACTGTGAATAAAAATGTCCCGAGACATAAGCCAGTCTACCTAAATTAGCATGTACACAACTTATGGAAGTAGCTAAGAGCGTGCAGAAGTTCAGCCCACCAGATGCTGAATTACCACATGGATGAGAAATTACTTTCCAATTACCATCACCAGAAGAGCTCTGTTAACTTTAACATGATAGAAACCAGACACCACTAGCAAAGAGCATAAAATTTTAACTGCGCTAAACACACTCCTATAAATTACTGGATTAAAAAACCCCCAGAACAACAGAATCAACAAAAAAAGTCCTTTTTAGGGTTTTTTCACCTCCATGTGGTTCCACTGCAGTATTCCCTCCAGCCCATTCTGAATTTCTTCAGTAGAATAAACTATGTCTCCTTTGCAGGGTATCAGTAATTGATTTGAAAGTGAGAACATACTTAACTGTTCCCTGTAATTTCCTGAAATAGGAAACTCATTTAGAGCACTGTGGCTCCAAGTTTTCTAACCTGCAGATTTTGCCTCTGTACAGAGTCTGTGTATGGAGATCCCTCAATACAGGACAAGACTCTGCTACAATTCCTTAATAATCCGCCAGTGCAAGTTGCTGTTCAAACCTGCTGCTGTTCTGGCAGGCAGTGCTGTGACAGACAGCAGAACAAATGGTCCAGCTTGTCACAGAAGTGAGTCCGCCCTCCTTTTTCCTAATTGCCCCCTAAACATACACTAAACCACATTAAAACTCTTTTCTTACTAGAAAATGTTACATCCTTTTATTCTCAGCATGTCTAAGAGATATGAAAATGGAAATGAGTTCCACTTTGCTGAATTCTCTCTTCTTGGTGGTGCATCAAAGGAGACAGCTCTGAACAGCTGCTGTCAATCCAATCCTGTAAAGTTCCTTAGCCATTTCTGCAGGAGTATCACTGATGTGCAATACCTGCAATTATCTGCAAACACTTCTTTTCCATTTGCTCCTGGCACCAGTGCTGCACTGGTTACAGATGAGCAGATTGCAGTACATACAGGCTGATTCTTCTGCAATCACGCCACCAGCACTGCAGAAGTGAGGACAAAATCCATGTCTCAGCTCCCACTGCTCTTCCCCTCCTCACTCCCTTAGGCTTCCCTTTCTGCCAGACTGCAGCCATGGAAAGCTGCCCTTGGTTTGATAGGGATGTTTGTTCAGAGGTCACGTTGCTTTAAATAAAGTAGTGAGAATGCCAAAATTCTTGCTCTTTAATAATACTTAACCTTGTCTACCTTAACACAGCTTTTCTCCTTCATTTTTTACTTTATTACTATTACTTAAGGAACAGCTTTACTTTGGATGATGTTACAAACATTTTTGTCCAAACTGAACTCCTCTAATTCTGTATTTAGCCAACATTGAAAATAGTGCCTGCACAGCTACACACACTAACATAATGTGGCACAACACTATGGCAAGAAAGTGATGCTCTAATAAAACATTATCCAAAAAAGTGAGCAAAACCCCCACCAACCACCCTCTCTATCTGCTAAAAATAATTTCCTTGAAGACTTCTCCTATGGAGAACATCACTTAATCATAAAGACAGTTCAATAAATGAAATAAAAGCACAAAGTACAGTAGGCTGTTTAAAGCAAAACGGAACTGCATATCCTACTTACACCTGTGTCTAGGAGACAGTCAGTCCAGCAGAATTTACTTTAAAGCCTCTTTCAAATCTATTTTTAAAATTCCCCACTCATGTTCCAAATTACATGACAGCTTCACTGTCCCCTACAAACAGGGCTGCACTGTAACTTCTGACCCCTTAACTGCCAAGCAGGATACAGAAAATAACGATCACAGAGCCATTTGCCTTTAATAGATTACACATCTCTTCTAATACCAACAATAACAGAGCGAGAGTCAAAGCAGGAGTAACTTCTCCATTTTCTCACTTTCTCAATTCCCACTTTCAATGACCTTCTCAACTCAAACCAAACTAGCAAATTGAAGAAAAACATCTTCTCTGCATCTATAGAACAGTTTATTGTTATTAAGGCTCACTCAGGACTTCACAAATTGTAGTTTCTGGCATTTAATTACAAATTCCTATCAGTTCAGTGATCTAGAAAATCTTTATTATAACAGTGGGCCATCTAAGCATTACTTCAAAAACATTAGTTTTAGTGGCTAGTATCAGGTTTGTGTTTGTACAGGACTGGAATGAGGATTTTTATCTGTTTTTATTCCACTCCTACTTTTTTATTATTTATACAGCCTACTAATAAACAACCAACATAAATAAAATAGAGATCTGTCAAACTATAAATAAAAAACTCAAAAAGGGCAAACAGTACATAAGCGAAAGAGTCTAAGAAACAACTTCCAAAAGGCATAAAAGCACCATAGCATGGTATTTTCAAAGAAATTAGGGCTACCACCAAGATAACAGAATCGAAAACGTCAACGGATCATCCAACTGTTAATAAAAACCCAAAAACCAAAACCAACCAAACAAAAAAAGAAACAAAACAAATTTTAAAAAAAAGGCATTCAGAGAAGATAAGGCTCAAATGTTCACAAACAAGAAGTTTGGAAAGATTCCCATGTCAGAAAAGCTTCATAGGGGACACCCAAGAATTTTTTTTAAGTTAAAGCCCTGACAGAAGTGGTTAGAGAACAATATAGTAAAAAACAAACATACACACAAAACCCAAACCACCATTCCCTGCCCCCAAACAGCAGCCGTTTGCCAAGTTCAGATGATACCCACAAAAGAAACTCAAGGATCAAACAACTACAGTATTAAATGTGATGTACATTGTCTTGATTTTTCATACATTATTACCAGAGCGCCTGAAGATTCCCAAGAGGACCCAGCTTTATAAAAAGCCCCCGGAAGAAATCAGTTAGTGCCGTGATCACATCAGCCTGGTATCTGTGAGGGCAAGGCACGGATCACCCAGGAAAGCTGATGCACAGGGAAAGCTCAAACTTCTCAAGTGACTCTGAGCTGGGCATTACCATGCAGGAATGAGAATCTGGCATAAGGATTGAAAGTGCTATGAAAATCCCAAATTGCTGCTCTGCAACAGTGAAAAAGCAAAAACAACTGCAAGGAATTACTGGGAATGGAGCACAGGGATGAAATCATTATTGCCAACATTGTAACTCCCAGCAAAAGAGAACAGGAAGGAAAGGCAAAAAAGATGACAACATTTATGAAAGGCAATTGAACACAAAAACACTGCTTCCAGCTCAGGGAAGCACAAAGCTGTGAATTACTGGAAACCAAGTGAGTTTTCTGGAGCAAAAGTGAGCAACTGCCTTGCTCTTCCACCTTTGTGCTATTTATCAGTCATGGAGACACAATATTGGCAAAAAGAACCTCAGCCTGACCTGGAGGGTTTTGTCATTTCTTCTCTCTCATCTTTTTTCCAGAGCTGGAGCTTTAAAAATTGCATTGCAACTCCAAATGAAGGCAAAGATAGCAGTGATACCTTAGGTGATCCAAGTCAACATCCACTGAAACCAGGAGAAGGAACCCACAGGAAATGGATTTAATCCAAAACCAGCAAGACCCAAAGCTCAACCCCCTCTGAGGTCTGCAGTGATGTGCCTTTGGCTTCAGTGCTGCAAGATGATGCCTACAGTGAGCTAACTTTCACATAAATTGAGGTAATTGTAACTTACCATCACACAGAGCAGGAGAAAACCAAACCACAACACATCTGTTACCAGCTAAAGCTCTGATGAAACAGTGGGACCAGTGAGTTCAGTCACCACTGGCTGGTTCTAGGGGATGCACAGTAACATGAAACCTTTCATTACACAAACAGGCTACTAAGAGTGACAGGCCAATCATTTCAGTACTTCAAAACTTTTCTTTCTTTAACATACTAAGAAATAGTATGATGACATGGACAAAGCAAAAAAGCAAAAGAAATCCAAACAGAAAAGAAGGAAGAATACATTTATCCCAGCAAGTGTCCCAGAATGCTAAGTTATTTTCTGACCACACACCTGTCACCTACACAGATATCCACACATTTGGAATCTGTGGCAAAACTCTATTAATTCTGTTTTGACAAACAAATGAGACAACACAATTTGATGGGGAAAAGAAAAAAACCCAGAGGTCAAGCAATGTTCTTGCTGCCTCATGCAGTGAAAACAATCACAAGCTCATCTTCCCAGTTTGTGTGGGTGTCAGTCTGATACCAACACATAGAACAGGCACAAGGTTTCCAACCCTAGGCAGTATTTACTGAAAACGTTTAACTAATAGTAGCATTCTTGTTCATATCCAGAGGCACAAAGTATCACCCTAAAATATAACACATTAAAAAAAATACAGAAGAGATGCTTATTATTAAAAGAGTGAAAGAGAAATAATTCTGCAAGTTAATGGCAACCTGAAACCTATGGAAGAGAACATCAGCTCCTCCAGGAGAAAGGAGTCTGTCTCAGAAGATGTTTAACACACCAGGTACATGTTGGGAGTCACTTAAGAGAAAATAACTTAGGAGTCACTCAGTATTATGGAATGCAGTCACTAACAGAAAAATGTATGGACACAGGTATTTTAGAAAGCCTCCTTAAATTTTAAAATGTTTCTAATGAACCAAAAAATAAAATAACCTAGTGGAAATAGGGGAATTTAATTGGGAAAAAATAGTTCAATGTGATCAACAGGTAAGTTCCCTTCTTTTATTCTGTTTGCTTCAGCAGAGCTCCATCCCAGTGCTCTCAGCGGTGAGTCCGTCAGGAACCCTAAGGGCAAGAGTATGTCCATCTACAAAGCAGAAATGAGTCTGTTCCAAAGGACACTGGAAATGAGTAAGTGAAAGTCCCTGTGCAGCTACAGAGCCTCATGGCTACAAGTATCAAAGAGCACAGCAAGCCTTTTCCAGACGCTTTCAAACAAATTTCACCATTAAGTCTCTTTGGTTTAGCCAAAACCCAAATATGCTCCATAAAAGGATTAAAAGTAGCACTGCCCATGAAAAATTAATGCAGCATATTAAGAACATCAACCCAAAATATGGATTTTACTCAGGATGAAACAGTTCTACAGGGGATGTCAGGGATTCCTTTCCCTCTCTTGTACTGAACAGCCACACAGTAACAGCAGACTTGGAAAAACATTCTTCCTCTTTAGGTGTAAACTCACACAAAAGAAAGTCACTGCTCCCTAGAACTCCAGTTAAATGAACATTGCAGTTGCCTCTCACAAACATTTCACATACAGAAAGGTGAAAATCTAACTGGAGAGCAGGTCCCTATACCTTAAACCAGCCCTTTCCATAGGCACCCCAGCACTTCGACTGTCACAATGCACACACCTGTGGGACACCATAAATCCTGCCACTTCTGTCTTATATAAAACACAGTATGTTGATACTGGCAACAGAAAAATCAAGGTTAAGAGTTAGTTTTAAATGCCTTCTTCCTTTTAGCTGCTCACAACTGTTTCTATGGTAAAATTTTTAGCTCCTGTCCTCTGTTAAAACTAAGTGTTTTACTTAGTTGAAACACTGAGAAGAATCTTACCAGTCTTTTTGGATGAATTGTTTATGAAATTAGTTTTAATTTTTTTTTCTTGGATACTGAATTTGTTATTAAATATTATCTGAAGCACGAGCGCATATGTGATTCCCTTCTGAAAAATATTTTATGTATTGAGTATAAAAAACACATTTGTTCCAACCACAACCAGTAAATGTTTAACATGCAAATTCACTCACATACAATATGCAATAACCTTATTTTTGGCATGTAGTTACAAGCACTACCCTATCAACTGTACAGTTACCTTCAGTTTTTTCAATCAAGTCTGAAATTCCTAAATACAGCAATACATTTTTTTTCTTTTAACAACCAAGTTCTTTTATTATTTCCAAAACTCAGTTTACAAGATTTCCAGTCTACTTTTTACCTCCCTCAGTGGTTTCAGCAAAGATTAAGGACAATCATTTCTTTCCAAGCTCTCTCCTGGAGCTTGTGTCTGTTACCTCATTTCCTGGCTCCTATGAAGCAATGCAAGACAAGACTTTGGTGAAAACTATCATCATAACATTTACATTTTCAAATACTGAGTTCAGTACCTCAAAAATAGTAATGAACCCCTTAGCATATGAGATTGAAATTCTCCCATCACTCTCTTTTCTTCTAGTGGTCATGCAACTGAGAAGGGTTTTTAAAAATGTTCCTGGATAGTTTTCCAACTCCCTCAAGCAACCATCCCTTCTTTTCTCTCTTTCACAATTTCCAATGACATATTTTACAGAACACCCCAACTTGCAGACACTGTCAGGGTATTTCTACCCTTGTTCATCTCTGCTAGCTCTGTTAAGCCTCTTCCTTTCACATTCATTCAAACCACCGTACATAACATACAGCACCACACCTTAAATTTAAATTTAAAAAAACCCAAACAAATTGTTTTCCTTAGCTTCATCATTCAGGCAGACTTTTCAATCAATTAAGAATCAGATCTTCATTAAAGACCAGATTATATTTGAAGTCAAGGACCGCACATCATTTGAAACCACACAAAACAACTTAATTGATTTAACATAAAAACTTACCCACTTGGCAATTGGACACCCCTGAGAGCTTTTTCCTTCCTTTCCTGTATAAACCACTACCTCTATTCTTACAGCGCTTCCTTTTGCTCCATACCTGCATTAAAAAAAGTTCATGCGTAAAACAAACTACTGTAGACCATTTTAAAAGAGGAAACATTTTCAATAAAGGATTAATGAATTTATATTTACTGAGAACAGAAAAAACCTGAAGTATTTATAAAGCAAAAAAAAAAAATCCTTTTAGTTTAAAACCCTACTTGCAAGAGTAGTTTTTGACATCTCTCTTCTGATAAACTTCTGCCACTAAGGAAATGTTATCTGGGTAAGAAAATGTGATCTACATACAAATCCTAGTGCAACCAGTCACTAATACGACCTTTTTCTTTCCAGTTTGCCACAGCTTCTTCACAGGTAGGACACCAGAAAACCTTATTCTGCCAGCTGCTGATCTCTGTCCTTCCTATTGACTTCAAGGGCACCTCAGAACACGCTGCACTTGAACTTCAGCCCTGAGGTTGCAAGGACTCAGAAAAGACACGAGTTTGGACCTGAAGTGCTCGTGTTCACTGCATGCACATCTGAACAAGAAAACACTTTACAAATGAGTACTGACAAAAGTTCAGTAAAACAAAGCTAAACACAGCACTTCATTTCTCAGAGCTCTACTTCTTCCCTGTTTAGACAGTCAAAAATACAATGAGCATTAAAAGCTGAATTTTCCTCACCTGTTCTCCATAATTTCTCTCACAGCAGCAACACTTGGTCCTGTCCCGAGGTGCGTGTAATAGGGCCCTTCATCTTTTTCTATAATTTGCTCTGTAAGCAGGAAAAGAAAATGATGTTGGCACATACAAAATTTATTTACCCCATTAAAAGTAAACTTACAAACAGTTTACGGAAATGCCTTCCAAATTAAATTAGAACACATAAAATTTGATCCTGAAATATCATGAACAAAGAGTATGACAAGCTTTTTTCTTCAGACACTTTGAAATTATTTTATACTTCTTTCTTTTGATGATTCTGCTAGTATTTTTTTTTAATGTTATAAAGTAAAACCCTAATTATAGCAATATTTTGCATTCTTTAAAATTTTCATAAGAGGAGCTGGCATGTACTGACTAAGTAAAATTCCCAATATCCTTGTTGGTAGGAACATTACTAATTCATTTCAGACAAACGGGAATTGAGGGCAATAAAATAAATTAACTGATAGTCATATCCTACAGAACAGAAAACATAACCCAGGCCTCTTAACAAGCACTCTGTAGATTCAGAACATGAAAGCCAAGATGAAACAATCTGCCTGCGTACGATTTGTTGTGAAGGGTCTGACTTGTCTTTCCATCTGGGTGCTCTGATAGCGACAACAAAGTGCGTCTCACACTCTCAGCCGAGCTGTGTTTGCACAGCCCTCCATGCAGAGCTTGCTCGGACATCTCCTGCTGCAACAGAGTTACTCTGCAAGTGGTCCCACCTCAACTCCACCTGAGCTCTCCTCCACGTGGCCAGGTGTCAGGACCCTTGGACATGGACTCTTCCAGGCCATCTCACAGTGGCCATTGGGACTAACAGTGACAGGAACAAGGCCACCCCCAGCTATGCTCTCCTGCTTGCCTAACAGATTTAGGCAACAAGGACAATACACTGGGACACTGTTGCCCAGCCCACTCAGGCACAAACCAGTTCTACACCATGAAAATCATGACCTGATACCATGCAGGTAAGTACACATAAAGCACAAATCAGCAATGGCAGAACAACAAACAGAAAATCTCCCTTTCTTCCAGGTTCAAATTTAAGAGGAGGATTTAAACCTGCCAGCTGGAGTACAAAAAATACTCAATTCTGCTGTGTTTTGCAAGCCCAAAGAACACCAAGCAAAAGTTACAAAGAGGGGAAAGATAATTTCCTCCTTTCTTCTAATGGTTGAAACACTGATTCTTTTGCAACAGCTGTCACATACACTTCCTCACATTAAAGGAAGCAACATGAGCACACCTCCATTTGAAACGTACAGGCAAAAGTTAGCAAAAACACTTACCAACACAGTCACAAGTTGGCAATTCAGATTGTCCTTTTTTGGTAGGTGTGTCTATTAAATTTTTTGTAGGGGTATCAAGAAACTTCATAGGTGATTCAAGGAAACTGCTGAGCGTGTTTTTTGCTGGGGAACACCCTGAGTCACCTGTGCTCTGGGCGTGGTCAGTACCCAAACTGGTTGATGTCAGAACGGTCACCTCACCCATACACTCCATATTCCTGAGAGCTTCAGCAGAACCTGGTACCTGGGCCCCACCACAGGGAACAGGCAGCAGCTGTGACTTCGGATCTACCTGTTGAACCT
>NW_008246060.1:1123789-1139994 GCF_000691975.1 Corvus brachyrhynchos
GCTGAACATAGGCTTTGTTTTCACTACACATTTCGTTAGCTCTCAGGTTAGACTCGTTAAAAGTTGGTGGCAAAGGATGCGCCTGACTGACATTTGCTGTTTGCTGTACCTGAGAAATACATTTTTCTGTAAACATCTGTAGGTTTTCAGTTGGTCTTTTCAACAAGGATGCTGTTTTCAGCTGTGAAACAGCCAGAGGATTACGGGAGGACAGGTCGCTATGTTGGCTACGTGCAACAACTTCATTTTTCAGTGGATCAGTGCCTAGTGGGTCACTGGTGCCTGCAGTTTTCATTTGCTCATTCACCACTTCACAGCCAAACAACCTGTCTTTTTTTTTCTCCTGCGGTGCCTCAGGTAAACATCTGTGGAATTTTATCTGTGCCTGTGGGAGAAATAATCTAGTTTTTTCTTGTGATCCTAAAGTATTTTGACTGAGCACTCTCTGTACTTTGGTTCTTGGAGATTTTTTTTCAGACGGAGCTACCCTGGAGTCCTGTGGCATGGTTTGACCAAGCTTGTGCAGCTTTGATGATATCCAAATGTCCTGCAATTCACTATGCTGGCATGACAACAGCTCTAGCTGGTTTTGATTATTTTGTTGATAGCATACTTCTTGAGGCTTCTTTCTGTGTCTTGGTTTCCATGGCACAGCATTTCCTTTCTTATTTGTTACTTGCTTTTGCTTTAACAGTAAGGAACTATAGTTTTGCCTAAAAAATACAGATTCTTTCTTCTGCAACACATCTTGGTTATATTTTGGCTGCCTCTCATGTGATATTAGATTAAGCAGTGATGCCTTTATGTCATTCTTCTGCTCTGGATTTGTCTGGTTTGATTCAATCAGCGCTGCCAGTTGAGTTAGTTGTGCAGCTACATCCTCTTCATCCTGGCTGTGAATTCCTCCTTCTTTAATCAAAGAACTACCTTCCAATTTCAAATCATTACATGTTGGCTTTTGCTCTAACTGGCCAGGAGTTTCCAAGCTGTTCCTTGTTTGCTGGACATTACATGAAGCATTGCAATACCCTGCAAGGGTGACTGGCTCATGAGCACAACTTTTCTTGGAATCATATCCTGAAAATGATGTTGCACTAGATGTTAAGTCAGATAAAGTTTTGGTATCTCTTGAGGATAACTGTAATTTATACATCTCCCCAGCCAGACTGGCAGGTTTATCACACAATTCAGACACTGAACTTTGGCCATTGTATAACACTGCCTTATTAGGGAGCTGCTTCTGCGAGTGAGTGCAGTGAGCCAAGAGCTGTTGCTCATTCTGCAAATAAGTGTCTTTGATTTCTTGTAATGCAGAGGACGTGAAGGAGGATGAGATATCCCTTTTAAAACCATGGAGCAAGTTGCAAGTTGCTTCTCCTGGACATTCAGTACTTTCAGTTTTAGCTGGTGAAGTTGTTTCTAAAGGAGCTTCAGACAACTGTGTTAAAGCTTCAATAGCTACAACCTGCTCCAGAGTTAAATTTCGGGTTTTAATCAAGGACAGGAAAGTCGGCTGGAGTGCAGAATTCTCAGGCTGTGTATCCACATGAGGGACTTTAAAGCCATCCTTCCCTGTCTGCAGTTCCTCTTCAGGCAGTGGAGGACAACACAAGCTTTCCTGCAGATCCAAGCTGGAACCTGTCTGCAAAACTGACTTATCAGAATACTCAGAGATGCTGCAAGTGCAGTTTTCCTCTTTCATTAAAAGATTCCCTTGGTTTTCTGGGTGAACACAGCCAGTGCCACTTGTCAGAGTGCTTACTATGTTATTCAGATTGGTACCCTTCGGCCATTGCATGTGGGAGTTGCTTGTCAAATCTGTCCTTTCCTCTACAGATACATTTTTCAGTGAAGCAACTGCTTCTGGTGGTGAATAATGCAGGGTTTTTATGCCATTTTTGATAGTGTGCACAAAGGATTTTTTTTCAGCAAACTGACTGGGAGCGGCTGCTCTTTCACTGTGGTCAGCATGTTTCAAGTGTTCGGTGCCCGTCACAGCACCACGGATGTCGCCGTTGACATGGACACCAAAGGATGGCTTCTCGTTATGTGCCCACTTCTCTGCTTCTAAGCCAGTCATTCTCTCTTTCTCCTTACACTGCACATTTTCAGTGGGTACTGCTTGGTTTGTCTTCACCCTGTATTTTTCACCATGACCACATATACTGCATTCCATGAGTTCTGGTCTGCGGCCATTTACTGGTTTGTTTTCTAAATTTGCCTATAAAACAAAAATAAAAAACCTTTGTTGTAACAGCTGTTCAAAGCATGTTAAAAATAAGAGGCTTCATATTTACAGCAATTAAACCCTCCTTTGACAGATACGAGAAATATCCTAATTAGGCACAGACATCGGAAAAGAACAAAACAGGAAGTTATAAAATAACCTGAAGGCTAAAGACCCTTATCCATATTTATAACTATTTTTCCCCACTGTTGAGGGGCAGAGGAAGAAATTGTGTAAATGTGGGTGGTGGTGGGAGACTAATGAAATGAATAGTCAGATAAACGATGTTAGCATTTAGAATTAGATGTAAGGATTCAATTTTTAATAAATTTGCATAAGCAGATTAAAAATAGGTTAAAAACTTTTGCTAAAAGCAAGACTGAAATCCAAAGGCTCATACCACAAAGCTCAGCAGTATTTTGGCATAATTACATTAATTTGGCTAGACCAATAAACTGGCTAAACCAATATACCACTTGGTTGGACACTCTAGGTAATCCTGAAAACCAACCATTCTTGCTTCAAGTCCTTAAATAATTACAAACCCTAAGCAGCAATGAATAGAAAGCCAATTTACATCAGCTCACTTGGAAGTTATTCTTTAAACAGTTGTTTAGCTTCTGTATTTAGAAGGAAATTTCCATGTTTCTCAACAGTCTCTCATGTAAGCTATTCAAAACTGTATTTCAGTAAATGCTAAATTCTACTATTTCGTTATAAATGTTCATCTTCACTGATATTATACAGTACAAGTGATTGAAGCAATGTCAAAATCTAGACAGAGTCAGAATACTGTGTCCTAGAAAGCACATACATATGAGCCTTAAGATAGTATTATGGATATGAAGTAAGGAGTCATGCAAAGCAAAAATAAAACAAATTAAGGCAGAAACTTAGGCAAAAACAGTAATGAAGGCAGGAATCCAATTTTTCTTATGCTATTCAGATTTTAATTATATTAAATTTCCTTTTAAAAAATAATTTTAAATCACAATAGATAGTGCTGGCACTTTATCTGATTCCAACATTTAAGAGTTCTTCAATCACCTGTAACCTTAACCCACCCAGACAGCTTTTCAAACCAGCAATACAACGGGCTAATTAACCCTATGTAGGCATTACCTCATAGCAGTGCCCAGAAAATACCACCTGCTATGAACCATTCAGTTAACTCAGAAATGGTTCTGTGGTCATACCAACAAAGGGTATCGACTTCTGAGAAAACTCAAATCTATTTTGCATTTATTTTCCTATGATTATTATAAGCATCAAGATGGAATTGCCAGAAACCTCCCAGCAAAACAAGGCACACAGAGCCAGCTCTATCTGGAGCTCAGTGGTCACCTTGAAATTGATAGAACACAAACCCAAGAATCCACAGCATGTCCTAGATCTTAGGAGAGCCATCATAACGTCTCATGGAAATGTCATGTAAAAACATGTCCAGCACCTATGCAGCTAAGTCAAGCCTACAGATATTATATACAGAAAGATTCCTTATTTAGTGTCTTCTCATTACACACAGATGCTGACGAACGGTCTGTGAGCTGGAGCTCCTCCATTTTTTTTTTTTTTCACTGAAAATCCTGGTGATTTTCAGTGAAAGATTCCCAGACCCAGGGGGTCACTGAGCACTTTCTAAGGGATCCACAAAAGCTGAACGGGTTCCACAATTCTATTGCTAGCAGGGTTAAATGCATTGCACAGGTCTCTGTAACTGTACCAGAAAATATTTTCTGGTCCACAATAAAAGAGTAAAACCCCACAATTCTATACCCGCACAAAAGCTGAATTTCAATTACCTTAACTTCAGACAGAACTAGAATATGAAATTGTTGTTCTTTCTTAGGCAAAAGTACATCTAGTATCTCTACCAATCCAAAAGTTGCCCAACCATGTAAAATTGTTATTAAAAATTATTTATTCAGACAATTAGGAGGCTGAGGACATAAAATCAAATAGATGAAAACTAATTCCCCATCATTTGTACATTTTCAACATAACACCATATTTTGTATTCCATTCATCGTTAGAGGGATTGTTCACTGCATTAAAAGAACTAACAACCTACGTCTGGTAATTTGGGAGCCATAAGAGGCATAGGGAAGGAAGAAGCTTCATCCACAATTAGCAGAAATGGGAAGATCTGACACAGAATCCACTGACAGCACTCAGTACAAAAGTGTCATCACAGTCCTCCCAACTGGACTGTTCCTCAATAAAATATTTTATCTGATCAAAAAGCACTGCTACACTCAAAAAAACCCAGGATACTGCTTTATCTGCTAGTACTGCACAGGTACAGCGCTGTGTCCCTACAAAACCCCAGTGATCCCAGCAGCAAAGGTGGAATTGCTTAAAAAATATATATATTCTTCATACTTCCTAGTTTCCACTAACATTACTAGAAGCTACCCACATGCAAGAAGAAGAAAAAAAAACCCAGATGAATCATATCACTGGCACGAGTTAGTTTATATTTTATTTTTCCACATGAAGACAAAATATTGTCATAAAATCAGATGTTATTGTTTTAATCAAACTCTGCCTTTGGAGCACTGTGTTGCTTTATCTCCTATTACTGAACTGCAATGGATCCTAAAAGATACCTTTTCTTTTCCCTCAAAAACAGAAAAGGCCACTGGATAGTCTGTTAGTATGTGAAGTTAGTATTTCCCACCACAAAGAGAAATGCAGACACACTACAAGGGACAGAGCTCATTTGATTCTTCCCCTCAACCTAGGAAAAATCTATCTTCAAGTCCTGAATCTGAATGTAAAAAACCCAGTGAAAACTACAGACAAGGATACCACAACCCCAAGCAACAGAGTTAACCTTCATGAGAGTTAAGCAATGAAGTCTGATTTGATCAGTTTCTAAGGCTTTTACACAAATGTAATGAAAAGCTGAAGAATAAAGCAGATCAATACTAGTAATTTCCTCTCCTTCTCATTAAGGAGAGCTCTACTCTGCCAAGAGACATGAGCCACTAACTAATCATGCTCAAGCTTAGGCTCTGAAGTAGTTTGTGCTATCAGGACAGGAACCACAGGGTCTGCTGTGGCCGTTGCTGTATTACTTAAACTTCAACCAGATATTATCTCATATACACACACACAAGAATTCACTCTGTGAGCTAATGCTTCCAGCACACACAAACAGCCAGTTACAGCAAATCATTTGACATTCTGAAAACAGTCAGACTTACTATTAACTTCTCTTAACACATGATGCCCCTGAGGTAACACAGAATTCACCAACTCACGATCAAAATGCAATGCTTAAGCTACCCCAAAGATATTTCCACATCTGAACAGCAAGCAGGCCATCGATTTGTGTCTCTCATTTCAAACCTCTACAGGTGGTAAAAATACACACTGTACTAAAGGACACCACCGTGATCAATTACTCTCATAAACAAGAAATAACAGATGATGCCCTGTCCAACTACTGATAAAATGGCTCTACAAGCAATCTTGATGAGTAACACAACACTAATGCCAAGTCCCCCCTAAGCAACCCTCCCTGTAAGATTCTGCCCAGGTCCCATAAGAATACAGTGCCCAATAGATCAAACAATACTTGCACCCCCTGCTTGTGTCAAAAACTGGGACGGCCCAAAAGACAGCTCTTCCAGGGTCACAACATTCATCAGCACAAAAGGATAAGTGGGTGAGAAGCGCTTGCAAGCTGCGGTGCCATGAGTAAGCCTGGATCCTGCTGCGTGTCTGCAGCCACACAGCCAGCCCCACATGACCCTCCAAGCTGGGACAGAGCTGGCAGCTCCTCAGAGTTCCAAACCCACAATTTAAGTTTTGCTTCAGAAAAACTGTTTGGGAAAGACCCCAAATGTACTTCCATCTAACATTCAAACAAGGTGTTTGATTCATGGTCCGACTGTCAGATGTCACTGGCTCACCAAGAGACAAGAAAGCACCACCCAGCTGACCAGCAGCTCTTTACTCTTCTGTCATTTATGCCTGCTGTCTACTGTCTGCTCCCCAGGACATGCAGAAATTCAGTGGAATCAAGGACTTGCACTGGACAGGACCAACATACAGGGATAAGGAGATAAGACATGGATAGGACAGGCAACAGGGAGACAGAGCACAGGTGTGGAGAAACAGTTGCTTATACCAAGTGCTATGTAGGAAACTGTGCACTGGTTAGAACAGAGGCAAATGTAAGGTGGGATGCTGTGGAAGCTATAGGCCACCTCCTGAATACAGCTAAGTTTTCTTTTTGGTTTGTTTTTTTCATTAAAATAAAGGCAGATGCAGTAATACATTTAAGAATAAACTATTTCAGACCACATGACATGTTTGACTACTGCAATAATGCAGACAGCAGCAACCTGCTATAAGTTACTGCCCAAGGCTGCAGCCTGAACAGGGTCTCCAAGCAGGCTCCCGAAAGAGAGAACAGCAGAGTAGAGGCCAAGATGCAAGCTGGGGCATATTCCCCATCAATCTCTTCATAGGCACAAAGCAGTTACCAGCACACTGCTTAACTGTGGACATGAAGGAGTCTCTCAGGGTACCACACTCCTACAGCAGCTCAGCTAAGGCACATTTTCTATAGGTCTTAATCCAGAGAAACAGATTGGGGACATTTGTTAACGTTACACAGCCTGAATGTATAAGGTGTTCTGTTCCTCAAGAGAGCAGCATTCACAGATGGCATTGAGGGACAGGACAGAACTTGGCAAAATTATGTTGACAAGTTTTACCACAGAAGCTGATTTATACAGAAACTCAGGGGAACAAGAGGCTCTGCAAATCTGGAGAAAGGAACCTGACCTGGGGCAGGACATTCAGGCTTTCCTGGAGGGAATCCCCATCACTTCCAATTTCCCCGAGTATAAAACCACCCTGTCACCAACTTGAGCATCACAGTAGGTACCATTTCACACTGGATCTTACTACAGCTGAAAAGTCTGCTCTAGTTGCTGGTTGCTTTTTTTTTCTATGTCTGTAGCCACAACAGCAAAGAACATTCTTCCAAGCTACATCTTAGCTCTCAGTTTCATCTCCATTTAATCTACATTTATATCCTCTTTGCTATGTTCTTCAAACACCAGCCAACCTTCCCACCAGAAAAGCTCCTTATCACGTCTTTCCAGGAGGAATTAGTACATAACAGCCTCAAAGTCTTTACATATTTGTTCTCTTCTCTCCTACACCACTACCATAGCAGAGCCTTCCCACTCACCTTGCGTAACTACTTCAGCGAGACCACTTACAAAGAAAATCTACAGTATCAGACCCTAAAGGATACACTTACTAACAAAGTAAAAACTACAGGATACTAATTCTGACAGTAAAGGTTCCAAATGGTGACTCCCATAGAAATGTATTTACTGGACTACTACTTGGAAATAGGCTCTCTCAGCCACAAACTCAAATTGTTTCCATCAACTCCTAGCTCTATCTTGTAAAAGCTAGAAACAGGAGTAAGAAAAAACAGAGGGTGAAGGACACCCCATTCTCCTATGCAGGCATCCAAGAAGTGGATTTGTTAAGAAAGAAAAAACCCCAAACACTACAGTAATTTTTACGCCACAGAAGCAAATATAAACAAGCATCTTGCCTGGTCGTTTTCATTTTCCTTGGGTTTTGGATTTGGTTTGATTTGTTTTTTACTGGTGTTTTGAATTACTCAATCATTTGTCTTCAACACTGAAACCAAGCACTCAAAAGAGACCTTGGCAGCTCTGGAAAATATAGCACTCAATTAAGCCACAAAAGAAAAATTATACAATCAGCAGCAATATGTATTCCCTAATAGAACGTTCCCCTAATGTGCTTTAGCTCAAAAGCAGAGATGAGAGAAATTTAGTCTCTGAATTTACCCACCCTAGCTAATGTCTCTTGTGGTCTACTCATTTATGAAACCATCAGCACACAGTGTTAAGAAGTGCTGCCTGGCCCTTCCCTGCAAATGGAGAATGATCACAGTGTTCATAACAGGGACTTCAGGGAGCAAATCACAGCTATGTGTAACATTCTTAGCAACAGTCTGGAAGAGCAGTAAATTAATACTTATAAAAATAGCAAATAATTCAAAGGCCAGACATGATGCTTCCTAAATTAAGCTGGCTAGACAACCATTTCACTACAGCTAAAGATAAATTGTGTATTTAGCAGGAGACATGGGACTGTATTCCCAAAAGGCAGGTTTCTACCTTGGAAAGAAGTGCCTTCCAGGAGGACATTAACACGGTCAATTATCAACTGCACAGTAACTATAGAAACTCCTGGTGCAACTTTATGGCTGAAAGGGTTAGTTCAATTCTTGGATGCATAAAGAACAGTATAATTAGGAAAAGACTGGTTACTTTCTATCCTGTACTTTGCACTTTTGCACCTGCTAGCAGAATAAAGCATCCTGTCCTGGCATCCCCAATTCAAGCAAGACATTGATATGCTGGAGAGGGCTTCGAGGACCACAAGAATGACAAAGGATTGAAACATCTTGAAGTGAAAGCCTCAAGTTCACTCTATACTCACTCTCTGCAATTTACCAAAGAGAAAGAAAATTGAAAAGCCACAAACTCCTGCTCAGTCTGTGTGGAAAAGAATGCTGATAACAGAGGGCTCCTTGTTCTAGTAGACAAAAGTATAAGACTCGATGACTATAAGTTAAGCCCAGAGAAGTCTGGCCTTGAACTGTGGTGCACATTTTTGCAGCAAGACAGAAAGAGCAAAGAAATTCTTTTAAGCATCTTGTTACGTGTTTGGATGCACTTTTCATCCATGGGAATTTTCAAATTCAAGTTCTTTGACCTATTTTTAAAAAAATTATGTTTAAACCAAATAAAAGGATACAGTCTTAAAACCTCCCAGCACAAGAACAAGTATTCATAATGATCTTTCCTGCGTTTACCACATGTGAACCAAACTGAGACAACTTAACTTCTCTTCAGGTTCAGCGCAGTAAAGATCCAAACTGCTAAGATAATAACATAATTTTCAACAGTTCCTGTAATCTAACCAGGAAGATATTCAGCTCCTTAATTTAGGACCAAGGTTCAGTGCCCCACCATCTGTTGTACAACCAATTACATTATTTACAAGTTACTACATGTTGGTAGCAGCTCTCAGACCAGAACTGCTAAGGACACAACACCATTCTAGCCTGGTTTTAAAGCTGATGAGGGCCCACAAGACAAAAAGCAGTAAACAATACTCTTTAGGAATAGAAAAGTCAGTGACCTGTATGTCAGAGGAGCAGCTTCATTCAGATTAAAAAAAAAAAAAGAAATAGTCATGCTGAGTCACTTAAGACACCAGGCTACAAGGCAGCACTATTCAGGATTTTTCATCTACGTGTTGCTTACTCTCCTGAGGAAAAAAAGCCAAAAAAAATTGCAAATTATGTTTCCTATTCTGTCTGAGAGCTTGCACACCTATGGTTTAAGTAAAGCTCAAAGCAGAATTTGCACTGTAACTTCCACTTGCTATTTACAGGAGTAGCAGCTTTCATTTCCATCCTGGAATAACAGCAATGGTGTTATGGAGCAGCACTGCAACACTGGTGTTTGCACTGCAGAATTCAGACAGTGATCATCTGTCACAAAAGTGAATGCTTTGCATTTATATACACAGAGTAGCTTTTCCTCTTATTCACAAGTCCAAACTCCTTATTCTAGGAAAATTAAATGTAGAGCTCCATTTTACTATGGGGCACTGATTAAATTATAATGCAATACAGACAGCATAAACAAAACACTGAGAAAGGAATTCAGTCAAGACACAAACCACTCAATTGTAAGTGAGCTTCAAAAAATCCTAATATTCTAGAAGGCTTAATATTAAAGTTGTTAGGAAAACAAGGACAGCCTTGTTGTATATAGCCTATATACTAATTTTACATAAATTAATGGAAAGGAATTATTGTTAGTTGCTTATATGTAAATGCTATTTTCCTTTTTCTTTATCTCATTTAAGTTTCATGCATTTAGCATTTAAAAAGAAAGCATGAATTCTTCTTACCTCCCCAATGAAATCCTACAATCAGGAATTTACTTTAGAGCAGCAATCAGATCTCTTGGCCTCTACAAAAGCAAGGCTCCTACTAACGTCAGTGGGAAAGTTTGCTGTTGTAGTATCAGCTAAAGTAACTTTCCCATAATCAGTAACACTAAACAAAAATCTTGGTATAACATGGCAGAAAGGGGAAAAAAAAAAAAAAAAAAATCACAGAAGTGAAAAATCTGCTGCCACTCTGGTAAGTTTAGGGCTTCTCAATGGTTTTCTCCCACATCAATTGCTAAAAAGCAATAAACAAACTTACTTAGTAATATGCTATCAGATCCTAAACAGGTAGTACCGATTTTCAAAGCATTTTTTAGATATTATTGTCAATAAACGTATGTATAGCAGCATACTGAGAACAGATTACTGGAATTGGCAGAGCCATCTCAGTTATTTCAATGCCTGCATTATGTACAGCAAGTACAAGTACTGAATAAAGCTCCTAATGCAGTAGTGAATTCAAACAATACCCACAAAACAACATACCTGGAAGAGAACCCTGTATTTATTTTGTAAAACTTCATTAAGAACATCTAAACAACATATCAGTCAATATACCTACACAACTGACCTTCATCTCCTCATGTACATTTTCCTTTCTTTCCTCAAAGGATGCTGCTTTTACTGGATATTTTATGACATTTTTGATCACAAACACATTTTCTACCTTTTTCGAAGCTCCACTTCTAAATACAATAAAGTGGAAAGCCCTGCACTAAAACATACCATGAAAGTCAAGATCTACAAATAAATAGTGATTCAAAACATGCAAACCGCTTCAAAACCACTGTGATCACAAGGTTCAGCCTGGCCTTACTCAGTGTTTCCCAGCATCGATGTGCCTCTGCCCCTACCAATCCCTGAGGAGTGGCACTATCCTCACAACTGCTCTGCTACAGCAGCAAATGAGTTAAAACAGAAAACCCTGCTCCTCCCTGTCTCCTCTCCAAGGACATCTTCCCTCAACATTTTGGGGAGTTGTGGGGCAAAGAGCAGCACGGTGATGCTGCTGAGCAAGCACGGGGACAGGAGACATGGATGGGAGAGGTAGCAGCACTGAATAAGGGAGCCCTACAGGAAAAGGGGGCAAGGCCAGCACAGTGTCTCTGCACACCCCATGAAAGAGTCCACAAGGGACAGGCTTCAACTCTACCAGAAACTGGAAAAATTAAGGATTAGAAAATAACTACAGTAAGATTAATAATCTACAGATCACTTACAAAGGCTTTCTTTGTTAGAGCGCTATTCAAAAACATCTACATACGTGAGTAATCCTGGCAGAACTGTACAAACAACATGCAAGTGCTTCACATGTTCAGGAGTGCATTCATGTGGAAGTGCTGGGAAAGCTGCACGGGCAAGTACCCTGTGCCAAATCACAACCATAATCATGCCTGCTCACATCGACTGGTTCCATGAGCTTAGCAGGAGCAAAAAAATTTAAAGATTTCATCCCATTTAGACAGATGCACATTCAGCTTGAAAAAGGTGAAAATTATAACATTTCTTTCAAAAAATGTTGGAAAAAATCCAGGTAACAGGTAATGATCTTACTTTTAGAATATAAGTTAACTGATTTGTGTAGGATGCTCTGATATCAAAAGTAAGGTCCACCTACCAAAAAAAGGGAGCAAAAAGACAGGGAGCAAAAAACAGGCAGAAACTTTCAACCAGTACTCAAGGTAATTTTAAATGATATTTACTGAAGGATATGCTCCAAGGTGATAATGTCTATTTTAAAAAGCCCGCAACAAGTATGATAAGTGCTTTCTGGACAATATCCTTTCCAACTTGTATTGTACCATTCTTCCTTCTTTCCCTGTAAAATTCCACAGCAGTGCAATTCCATCCATTGACTTGCTCATATCTCAGTTTAAAGGGGAAAAAAGTAATAAAATTTAATTCCATCCAGCTAAATATTTTGGCAGATTTTCTGCACTAAAAATATGCACCATAATTTATTCTAAATGTTCAAAATCAGTTCAATCCTTGCTCACTCCAATCATTAGCATGAACTTTAGCACTTCCTTTCCTAAACTTTGTTAACATATATATGACCTTGATCAAAAAAAGTGTATTTTTAGTTTCTTAGAGCTGCAAAACTAAAACTGCATCATAAAAAGGGCAATAGTAGGTCTGCCAAACCAACTTTGTTTTAAAGTTGGTTTTTTTTTTTACAAGACTATGCTTTGTATGTAGGGAGGAGAAAAATTAAGAGGGTGCTCAATCAGCTACTTGAAGCCTTGGTGAAAATGAAACTTTTATGTTCCTAATATGATGTTTATAAACAACCCCAAAGTTCTAGATACTGAGTCATCTCTGGCTTTTGGCTTGTCTTCTTCAGCTGAGGGGATTTTACAGAGTGTGAGCAGGCACTGTTCGCACTTTCCTGGCGCCCTCGATCACCATTGCCGTGTTTATGCAGAAACACACAAACAGAACCAGAGAACACAGACTGTGCAGGCAGTCACAAAACTCATTTAGCACCGCATATGTAATTCTGATTTCTCCCACAGTCTCTTCCCTATTTTTCCCCCTCCCTTTTTAATTTCTTCTTTTTGTTTTGTTGTTGTTTTACGTTTCTTTAATCTCCATCAGGGCAAGAAACACCCGCAGCCATCCAAAAGGCAGCCTTGGCTCCCCAGAACCCCCAGGAAAGACCATGGATTATGCTTCACCAGCTGCCTCCTGATCTGTGGGGAGGTTTCCTTACTGGTGCCACTGCTGCCTACACGTGGTAGATTTTCCTGACAACACGATGCAGCTGTCCCATTGTTCTAAGCTGTGTGTTAATGAACTTGCAAGGGACTGCAAGTATTTCCCCATCCTTAGGAAGAGGTGCACTGCACTGCCCAAACTGAGCCAGAACACCAGTAAGTGGCTAAAAAGGATGATGTTAAGTGAAGCAGGGTGTATAATGTGACTTTTGAAATGCAGACAAATGAATTTTTAAGTGTGAATCCCTTCAATATAGATTTTTCATTACCGGGAATAAAATTAAAGAAGTGTCTGCTTTACTGGGAAAAGAACACAATATAAACCCTAAGGAAAACTAAATATATTCCTTCCCTCGTATCCATTACTGTGAGCTTACAAAGACTCTTTAATGAGCACTTGCTTGCTAGAAGTGATGAATATTTCAGATGTTCGTTCAAAATAAACATGGAGAACCTAATACAGTATTTATGGCATGGATGAATTTCCTAAATGAGTCCTCCAATAACCAGAAAGGAGCATTAAGACATGAGTGTGGAAAATTATAAATAGTCCACAAAAGGTACAGCGTAATAGTGTGTATCACTTTTAGTCTTGTTTATATCTGTCCAACCCATTTTCAATTGGAAAGCACTGCTTATTTTCTCCCTTTACAGAATTTGTGAATAGGTTGGTCCTAAGCAGCATAGTTAGAAAGAACACAAGCCCTCTAAGTAAATAAATGTGAATCTATCAAAACGTGGGAAGGCTAGGGGGGAAAAAAAACCCCTCCATGTATTAGGAAGAAAGTACTACAACTCTTCCTTTAAGAAAGTTAAGAATACTACTTGAAGAAAATACGAAGAAAAAAGAACATATCCTGTCAAAAGTTTGAAAATGTCCCTGGTCAGATGCCCTCAGCCACTATCAACCATAAAATCAAACACTGAAGTTATAACTCAACAGATAAGACAACAATACTTTACATGGCTGTCCCACCAATAGCGGAAGCCAGGTTAGAGTCATATAACAACGTCACATTTCTAAAAATGCCCTAGTAAAGAAGTCTGCAAATTATGCACTTTTTTAAAGTTTACTGCAGCTGACAGAGCTGCAATGTAACTTAAGATGCCCAGCCTCCCTTCTCCCATCCAAAAAAAAAGGCCAACCCCCCCAACCCAAATCCAGTATTTCATGAGATGCGCCTTCAGAGGTACTGTGCCTTCTTTGGTGGATGCAATTGAACAAACTCTTAGGAAACACACTTGGGCACCACAAAACAAAGACAAATACTAGAAAACACAAAGAACAGTACCTAAAACCAAAGAGGAAATACCACAGAATCAATTCAGCAAAGGAAAAGTCAAACCAGAAATCAACCCAGGTTCAATGATTGACATGGATACTACACACACACACACAACCAGACAAGCCTTTCCATTCAAGAGCCAAGGGTGGAAAATAACACTTCAGAAGGCTTTTTGGAAAGGAGAGGAATGACAGAATCATATTGCATAGCAACCTGCTTGGCCATCTAATCACAAACAGTGGCAAAATGAACTCAAGAGGAAAACCCCAAGACGAACTGCGTACCACTGCTGCAGACAGACACCCAATACAAGGTATCTGTCTGTGACCAAAAAAAGACATTTTCCACACTTTGCCAGAGCAGGCATCACACCAATTACACATTATAAACTGGCTCATTTACAAACACTCCTTATTTTGCATGCTACTGTCAACAGCACAAAACACAGAATGACTAAATACTTCAAGTTTTAGCTACACCCATGCGCTATGTTACAAAGAGCAGCAGTAGTTAAAATGAATAATTAAAATCATACCTACAACAATGAAAACACTAATGGCTTAATTATTTTAATGCAAAAAAAAATAGTGCTAGTGTTGTACAATCACAATTAGTGTTAGCACACAGGTAGGTGGTTTGCACAACTACTCTACATGAAAAGACAGACACCCTTGAGGCTGGACAGGTTACTTGCTCCTTACTTAATTGTAACTTTGGTTTGTTTTGCCAAAGTTTCTGTAATGTGTAACAGTGACAACAAAACTGTTAAGAAATTGGGATGTTTTCAAGTAAAATTACACTACAGACCAGTCAGCATTTATCAAATCCAGTATGTCCAACAACTTCTGAAATTTTAGTATACTGAAACAATACTAAACTGTCTTATTTCATTTAGCTGGTATAAGAAAATAGTTCAACAAAATAAGTTTAACAACCTACATTTTGTTCCTATTTTCACTAGCTTCATCTTACACATACCATCCATCTTACTTGCCCCCTCCATCCTCCAACATGTTAGTTTGCAACAACAGAATTAATGATTTATTTCTATTCAAAACATTCTAAAGATCAACTGAAAGAAGCAATATCAATATACTACCTGTTACTTAAAAACAAAAAAAGCCCCCCCCTCCCCCACCCCAAACATTAGCCATGAGTGTAGCAAGTCTGTATTTTGGTATAAAAACTAAGACATTTGCATTTGAAAGACCAATCTTTTGTTATCATGAAAGATAGCCATCTTAAAAGTGTGGAAGGAACGTGTTACCACGTGAAACTGAAGGTTGTTGTGAGTTTACAGAATTTTATGTTTCAGTTGAGGTATTCTAAAGTTCAAAGAAAAAGAGGAAATCAAAACTTCACTAAAGTAAGTAAAAAAAAACCACTTTTGTTAACTTGGCTTGCAGTTTAACATTGACTTCTCACAAGAAATTTCAGATGCCATAAAATCTGTATGCTAAAAACATTTAACTGTTACGTTTGGAAGTATGGAACTAGGAACAGAAGAAGTTAAAGGGAACGTTCAATGCAAGGGAAAGCAAACTTTTGGTCTGCAGCTTGTGCAGGAAGGTTCAAATATGTCTACAACATGCTGGAGAGAAAGAGGAAAGAAAGGACATGTTCTGTGCTTTTAAAATTAGCTAATCTGCTGAATAGCTGGAAAGCGCCGCTACCCAGCGTTTAACCCTTTGCCTTCATGACAAGAAAATGCTGCTCAAAATGGGAGGGGATAAATATCAAAGCAATCATCGGTTACCTTTAAAACTCTTTGCTTCCTCCTCTGAGGCCTTTTGTTTTCTGTTAGAACCTAAAAAAACATCAAATTGCAGAATATAAGTTGTGGTCACAAAGGCAGGCAGACACCTCCGATTTTTATTATGGAACAGCGATATTTCTGCAATACCCCGAGTGCTTTACACGCGGCACTTCCACGGGCCG
>NW_008246060.1:1140754-1156549 GCF_000691975.1 Corvus brachyrhynchos
CTCCAAAATCTCGGCCGGGGGCCAGGAGCCCAGCGCCCACCGGACTCAACAGCCAGCGGCCCCTGCCTTCCCACCGCAGTCCCGGTGAAAGATACTCCTCTGTCTTCATCTATTCCTACAGCACCCGACAGAACAAATCTGCTGCAAACGGACTGCGATGGGAACTGGCCACCGTATAAACATCAAGTGCAATTATTTTCCCACAACTCCACCTGCTTAAAACGTTCATCCGGATGGAAGGAGGACGGAGGGATCACAGCTCTACCAGTTGTCACACCGAGCCCTCATGGATCACACAGACATTCGCTAACTAGGGACAACAAACAAATAACAACGTATCTAACGCTGCAGTCACCGAAACAATTCGCAGTTGACATCTAAACCAGAACGTTGGCCACGGATTTATGCGCTAAAGATAAAACCAGTAAGAGAACACCTTCTCATCAGCTACAAACTGCAGTCAGAAACTGTTTTCTTATCTAGTGCTAGACTCTAATTAATTACTCTCCACTTACTGGTGCAAATCAGTTAAATACCAGAAATGCTCAGACGGGAACACACAAATCATTCTTCAGCACAGCAATTAAGTCAGAGAAAGCTGTTGCCCATTTTTTGTTGTCTGATGCTACCTTGTATCCAAGCTCTTCATTTGTTGCACCAGAGTGAGGTATTAAATAAGATTTAAGATAAGGTAAAGTTAAAATACTGATTTATAATTTTTTCCCCAAATACCCCAAGTCTCCAAGGGTCTTTATGCATATTAAAAATGAGAGAGTGGAAATCACATACACTTAGTGACCTGATTCTTCTTCGTATTTTTGGCTACTTAAGATGCTTTACAATACAGAGGAAAAAGAGGAACAGTATTTTGTTTGCTTAGAAACCTAAGACCCCATGTTCTGATTTAGTCCTCAGATTGGTGTGTGCACTGGACAGTAGTTTCAGGTTTCCTTTTTACTCACACACTTTCCCCTCGTGTTAGGGGTCCTCAGACACAAGGAAGAAAAGAAACCTCTTCAAATAATTTTCCCATAAAAGCTTTAAGAACCAGCACAGAAAATAAGGAGCAGTGAAGAGGCAACTTGTTACATACAGCCTCTGAAAGTAACTAGAGCACAAACGAATCCATCTCACTGTAATTTAGGTTGCATTATAGTCCACACCCAGGATCACAGGGAAATGACAAAGTACTGTGAGTTGTAATTATTTTACACTCCTACAGAGTGTGAGTGTCTGTGTAAAATAAGAGTGAACTGCACAACTCCAACTCCCTGCCCTGCATTTGTGGAATAGGGTAGGCTGCATGCAGCTTTGCTCATCACCCATGTTACCAAGCTCCTCTAGCTCTGTGCTATCCCCTTACTCTCAAGTATCATATTAACTAGTGTTTTTATGTGCACTCATTTTAAAATTCAACTGGCTTAAATATTTCTGGAGTCAATTGTAAAATAAATACCACAAAGTCTAAATTTCTTGATTATAGCTAGGCCTGGATGGAAAACAAGAATTCCATTTTGCTTTTATTTTTTTGAGATTTCGACACTTGGTTTGTTCCAAAGCAGAGCAAACCTTTCAAAAATTCAAGAGGAGACAGATGGGATGTGGGAGACCAAAGTTCAAGCCCCTGGTCCACATCAGGCAAAAAGCCCTTACCACCAACATGTTCTAGTAATTCTCATTCCTGTTTTAAGTTTTAAACAGAAATTTCATTTGAAGCCTTGAGAAAATTCCTCCAAAAATAGTTGCATTAAGACAGATAGCTGTGAAAGGTTCCTGTTAAATCAGCATTTTCCATTCAAGGAATGGCTTACTGGAAAGTTCCCAACCAACTTGAATTGCAGCATCCTTTTTTAATATGTCTGGGTTTTTCGACAGTGTGTTAAAAACCCACAGACAAGCAGGCCCTTATTGTTATTTAATATTTCATGTCACTCAGATTACAGCTATTAAATAAGATGTCTCATGACACCTTGGGCAACCCAAATGAACTTAAACTCAGTGACCTCATTTTTTTGGTCAGTTTGTTGACTACAGGTCGCACTAAATCTAGCTATTTAGTTCTAATAGGAATTAAAGCCCTCCCCAGCAGATGCTTTCAACCCAAGAGGGCTCCCTGCCTAGGTAGGGCCCTAAAATGTAGGCACCTTGCCTTGACAAGCCCTGCAGAAAGCAGCCTTTGGAGATGAGGGCTCCCCACACTGACAGTTCGGCAGCAGCCCTGCAAGTTTATGGCCTTTTGGGCAAGAGGAGCTGCGGGGTCATGAACCCCTACAAGTTCAGCTCGGTAAGCGGAGCCGCTCAGCCTGACACCCTCGTGGGCCAGGGCAACAGCTCCCCCAGGAGAGCGCTGGCGAGCTGGGAGCCAGCCGAGATCCGCACCGCCCTGCCAGAGCCCGGCACAGCCGGCACCAGCAGCAGCTCCGGCCATGGCTGAGAGCACCCCGCAGGCGGTGTTTGCATCAGCACTGAGTGTGCCGCTCCATCTGCAACACCTGCCTGGCCAAAACGGGAATCCTTCTGCCATGGAGAAAAGAAAATAAACCCTGAGCCACCTTCCCTGTCCACATGCTACTTTTGAAGTCTACCAAATCCTCACCCCACACTGCAGCTCATCAAGACAGCCCTGACAGTATGCAATGAAATGGCAGCAAATCAGAGCACTTCTTGGAATTAAATCCACTTTTTGGAATGAAATAGCTGCAAAATAGCCCTCAGTAAGTGCTATACTATTTCATAAAACAGCAGTCTTTAAAGACAAGACAAAAATGTGGAAACATCACAATCCTGTGTAAGCTTCTCAAACTCTTCACTGTGAAGTATTCCTGCATTACTCATTCTGAGAGGGACAGTAACCCAAGATAAAGCCTTTTTCCTCTTCTTATGAAAACTTGCTTTACATTTTATTTACTGGGCTGCTCTTCCAAAAAATTCAATAAGCAAAAAATTGTTTTCCCTTATACATTTTAGGATTCTTCTTTACCAGCTCCTAACCAAGCAGGCACAGTGTGAATCCCTCAGGAAGAGGGGCGTTACATGCAACAATATTGCTACACACAGGGGCTGGGAACTACAGCCTACAAGGCCTTATCCAGACTTTCATGATGTCACATCCCTGCAAAACCCATTACATTCAGGAAGGTACAATATCACTGAAGGTTTATGTGGCTGTTATTTTTAAATGGTTTTTTTCAAGTCTAATGTAGTTCTCAAATCTATGTGGATTATGTGTGAATTAATGGAAATAACTGTAACCTAACTAATGCCAGTTCCAAACATGCAACTGATATTCTCCAATGGCTGAGTGCTTGTGCACATGTGGGCATGAGTGTTGGAACACGCACTTCAGCTTACATTCATGGCTTCTATGAGCCAGGCCTTACTCCCTAAAACTGTAAATCCACATAAGTTCTTAAAGAAAACCAACACTTCTTTCATATGCAGCATGTCTGGACTGCCAAATCCCACACTGGCTATACAGCCATTTAATGCACAGAGCTCTCACTGACTTCACTGGGACTTTTGCATTTTTTAGTTAGAATGGGGAGAGATAATTCCCTTTAAGGCAAAACACCAACATTTAAACTATGTTCCCGAGGAGCAGCAGAGCATGTCTATCCCCCTACACTCTCCTCCCAGTGAATCACCTCCAAAAAATGCTTACATTCCACCAAGATGAGAGAAAGAAGCATGACTCTTCTGAACAAGGAACACACTGAAACCAACCTCATTTCTTTTAATTATTTATGTTCACTTTCTATACCATGGACAGAGACATACAGTTTTGGGTTTTCCCCAGCTGCTTTATATTTGAAACACATTACTGTCACAGAAGTCCCAGTGCTACCAGCCTGGGAAAACAATGGGATCCCCTACAATCTTATCTAAAGGATAGCTGCTAAACTGGGTGATAGCATTCCCCATCCCCGAACACCTTCCCCTGTATCTCAACATCTTTAAAGAGCTCATGTAACATTGTAGAAATACTTTTCTCTCTCATTTTCTCAGAGCACAGTTTCTAGAGATTGAAAATGAGGCAAGGCTTCTTTCTAGGAATATCTGAAAAGGCACCAGGTTTCATTCAAATACAATTTTATAAGAAAATACCTGACATGTTCTTAAATGTCAGGAACAATTCATTTCCTCCATGCAGCACCCTGGAATTTCATACAAAATTTAACGAGAAGTGAAGGAGGCCTCTGGTGCAGCTCTGAATACATCATACAGAATGTGACCAATCTAATGAAATAAAAGCACACCAAAATAAAAGCTGCCAAAGAAAAGAATAAAAACAAGGAATCTCTCATAAAGAAAGTAAAAGAAGTGCCCAGAGAGGACAAAGGTGAAGGGGCAAAGCTAATCTGCAAGGAGAAGGTCAGGCTGAGCAACAAGAAAAGAAGTATGCCTAGCCTGGAAAACAAAGGTTGACAGAAAAGCTGGAGTGCTTCCTTTCACTGACCCTGCCAAAACCCTTTTTAAAACATGGCTTTTAGATCACTTCCTACCTCAACTCCACAAATTCTCTCCCATGAGCTTTTCTTCAATCCCACTGACTAAATATACAAAAGGACACAATGTCACTACTCTTTTGCTGTAAAAAGTCAGGATAAGTCTCTACCACCTTTATTGTTTTAATATCTATCTTAAGTCACATTATAGCTGTCCCTCCCCTCATTTTTTTAAGAGCGTAAAGGAGTAGTTGAGACACAAAGAGGTTTTTTGAATGAATTCTGAGCCAAACTGTTTAAGCCTACTTTCCTAAGCCTCATATCTTAAAATATACTTCCCCCACAAAGGGGAATATATAATATCCCCTCACTGCTACAGGACTCTTCTTTCTGCTTGCCTACCTTAAAACCAGAACGGACTTCTCTGCCAATCCTGGTAAGCACAGGACAGAGCAGTGAAAACAGGAGGTCTCCTGAGATCTCCGCAGATGACAGGAATTTCTACCTGCTGTAAGAACACACCATTTTAATGAAATGGCTCTTCAGAAAGGTTTTGCAGGTGCATTCTCCCCAGTGTGAACTGCTCCACTTGGAGTACACACTGGTGCAGAGACTTGAACCTCAGTTTCCCACATCCCAAGGCAAATGTCCCAGTGATTTAACTACAAAGACAGCCTTTCCCCCTTTGTGGTTCAAGTACTAGTGGATCATATGAAGAGAACACTCCCAGCAGGACCTGGCAGTGCAGAGTCTAATGCTGCAGCCCAGAGGTCAGGGAATTCAGTTGGGATGCGGGAAATCTATGTTCAACTCCCTACTTACCTGATTTAAAGCCTGATCTTGAACTGAAATCCCTCAGAAGGTCAGTGCTGTTATCACATGGGCATACAGACTGTCTTTTCCCCTCCTCTTTGTTCCAAAAGTTATGACCTGGGTTATAAAAGGCTGATGGATCAGAAAAATGAGTAAGAAACACAGAAAAAGAAAGTATGTCTGGGGAATGTGGTAAAAGACAAAGAGAGAGAGGAAGGAGAAGTGAAATGAGAAAAACAGAAGAACAGACAATTAGAAAGGCAGAAAGATGCGAAAGAGGAAAATGCAGCTACAACCTGGTCCTGAAGTTTATAAATTGATTTCCACCAAATCTGTCATCACAAGAAAATTACTTTAACTGAACCAAAGAGCAAACAACCTGCCTTCCTTTGCTTTTAGCCTTCAGTATTTTAAAATACCAACACTCTCCCTAGTAATTCACAGTCTCCTAAGACTACCCTCAATCTCCCTCCTCCCCACATTTAGTGCTTAAATCTTTCTCATTTCTTTATACACTCCAATTAATCCATTGTTTTGGCCAATACACCAATATCTGGGGGACAGAGTTAAAGCCGTATTTACCTTTGATTTTATGGGTTTACAAAACAGGAACAAGACTAACTCCAGCTCACTCTAACCTACACTTCTGTAGATGACAAGAGGAAGTTACTGTACAACCTGTTAGCACCAACGGTAGCGCTGAACTCTCTAAAGCTGTAATGTGGCCAGCATTTCCCCTTGCAGAATTATACAATGCACCTCAAAGCTCAAAAGAATGACTTAATCTGAAACTTCTTTGTCTTACCTCAAAAGGTAGCGTGATTGGTGGTGGTGGCTTTTTCAGTTCTTCACATTTTCTCTTTTTACATATCCGGTGACTAGTTTTGCGCTTCCTGCAACAGCTGCATTCCTCACAATTTGTTTTCCGCAGACAGGGCTCACAGACCCCACAACGCCTTCGTTTCTTTTTCTCCAGCATAGGGAGCAGAGATGAATATGGAACAGGGTAATCACCAGCTGGATTTTTAAGAGAGGATGGCCCTGAGGCCTCAACTGCTTCAGTGCTGTTGCTCACGTTATCCTGAACTAAATTCAAGCTTACTCCGACACTTCCCAGCTGTGATGAATAATCATTATGCTGCAGTCTTGAGTCAGCTGGCAAATCTGCATTTATGGCTTTTTCTGAGGCAAGAGCAGAGATTTCCATGCTTGAAGGCAACTCCGAAAGAAAACTTGCAGAGAATTGTCCAGAGCTTTCAGCAGAGCTTTTATCAACTGTGCTTTTTTCTAAATCTGAAGATAAAGTGGGGATATATCCTGAATTCAAAATTAATGTCTCTGCATCAATACATTTAACAAGCTGTTCGATGTCCTCTACTTCAATATTGTTTAAAGAGGTACTGGAGACTGGTTCACATACTGTAAATATGTTTTTCGTGTCAAATTCTGAATTCTGTCTCGTACAACTCAAATCTGAATTTGAATCAAGTTCTTTGTGAATGGGTACAAAATCCACAACCAGTTTCATGGGGTATTCTGCAAGTGAGCTTGCACCTTCAAAATGTAAAAGCAAATTTGATTCAGAGGCAGCTACAGAACTGGAATTTGAACCAATGTCTTTATTCCCAGGTTCCAAATCCCAGCCTGCCTTCAAGCAGGACTCTGCAAGTGACCTTGCATCTTCTAATAAATGTTCTTGTGAGTTAAACTCTGAGGTAACAAGAGGTGCAGAACCCAAGTCTTGTTCTTCCCTAGGTAGCACCATGTCCAGCCCTGCTCCAATGTGGAATTTGGCAAGTGTGACCGACTCTATCAGTACTGCTGAGCTGAGGTCTGAGGTATCAACAGAGCTGGAGTCAGGTTCTGTACTGTTAGGCACCACATTGAAGGGGGTCTCTGCATGCACCTTCAAGTTTGATTCAGAGGCAATGATAGAGTCGGAAGGAGAAGATGGAAGAACCAGGGCAGCATCTTCAACAAATGCTTCAGCCAAACTACCTGCATCAAGATCACTGGGTATCTGCTCACAGGGCAGGTCTTCATGCTTAGATTTCATCTCTGAAGCTTCTGTACCATCATCAGTTACCTGACTGTTTGGAATGGAGTCATCTGTTTCAGATATTTCTACCTCCTTGTCCTGACTGGCACATGGGATAACAGGCTCTTCACCTGCACTACACAGACAGCCTTCTACAGGCAGAGCAGCTAACTCATTTTGTGCTAAATCTTGTTTCAAAGCTATTTCACCTGTGTCATCATTTTTCTCTTGTACTCCTGCCAGGGCTTCTTGTTCATGTTTTTCCTTTGTTTCTAGCCTTTTTTGTGCTGCAGCTTTCCTGGGTTTTGCAATTGCTGGAGTTTGGGGCAATCTTCGGGAGAAGGATCGGTTACGGAGAGACATTGTAAAGCCATTGCTGTTGAAAGAATCCTGGTTGTGAAAGAGGATATTGTCAGCTTTCTCCAAACTCACCCAAGATGCTCCAGACAAGGTTCTGGTTACACTGCTCCTGAGAAGTCTACCTGAAGAGCTCATGATTGGTTTCTTTTCTTGCTGTTTTTTCTTAACATCTTTTTCTTGCACTGGCTTTTTACCTTTTCCAGAACTAACAACTTTTGTGGAAGTCTTTGTGGTTTTCTTTCTCACTTGGCTAGACTTCTTTTTGCTCTGGTTAGTTTTCCTTTTGCCTAACTCTTCTTTTTTGGCTGATCTGGAAGGCCTCGCATGGTGAGCCATGTCTGTGGAGCAGGAGGAATGTTAAGAGGAGAGATGGAAAAAAATCATGAGCTCTTGAGAGACCTCTTCAATAGAAAACTGCATACTCCCATTGCTGCTTTCTGTGCTGATACAATGTCAACTCTGAAACAGAAAAAGATACAAAACAGCATTAATATACTTCTAATTAATAAAAGGTGCACATATATTCAACTGACAGTTTTTAATATTTAAAAATACAGAGGTAGAATCAGAAATAGCAGTATGGGGTGTTATGTTCAACTAGCACGAGCTTTGAAAATATTAGTATACTACAAAATAAAAAGCTTGCCTAAAGGCCTGCAATACAAAGAAGCAAACTGAACTCAAATGACCAGGCAACACCACATATTTACTGTTTTATGTCAGTTCTAAAAAGTTTGAGTTTTCTCAATTTTATTAACAGTTCATTAACCAATAAACTTCCTTTGAGTAAAGGGGAGTTCATATTTATCAGTGTAAGGACATTCAGGGACAGAAGAACAAAGCTCAGTTTATTTTGTGTGTACTCAATATATCATCACCAGGGCATCTATCATTCTTTCACCATCCACTGGTAGCCCACCATGGTACAATTCCAGATAAAATGGGAGAAGTAACTAGCTCCCCAAAGAGATCAATCTGTGGTATTACAGGGGAATGGGATCAGGGAAGAATTGGTCTTTTCCCAGTATTATCTTCCAGAATACCTTCACAGCACACTGTATTACTCTCCAAGCCTTGATTCCATACTGTCTACCTATATCAGATATTTTATGCAGGGAAGATGTCTCTGCTTCATCACTATGACGTAATAAATTTATCTTCAAAAAAGCACCATACATCTGTCCCAAGCTTTTGTCCCCAAACACAGCTGCAATGCACAGGTCCCCCAACTCCCCAAACAAAATTAAATCATCTCAAAAGATACAACAAATTTCCCATGCTCCAAACCAAGTTCCTTCAAGGTGGGTTGGGTTTTTTTAAAATAAAGCAATTCTCACAAGTATATATTTTTGAGCACATAGTGCTTTTTAAGTACCTGTGGAAGACTTTTAAAGCTTTATTTAGCTGTTTGAATAGATCAGGTGGGTGGACAAGGGCAGTCTCAAAATGGCAACAGGCAGAGCCAGAAGCTCTATAGTCTCCAGCAGGAAGGTACCTTCCCTTTACCATCATTCATTTGAATTCCTTAAGCCCAAATCAAGTCACCTCCAGGCCATCTGCACCGCATTGATGGGAAGAAGCCAAGAAAAGAAAGAACAAGTATGGGGATGATGTCTAAAATCCTGACCTCAAATGGAAGTAAAAGAAAGGGAATCTTAGCTTCTAAAGGAAATGGAAAAGGAAAGAAGAATGCTACCAGGTTCCTGACATCACCATCCCCTCCTACGACCTCAATCCCCACCTTGAAGCCAACAGGGTGATCTCATGGAGGCTGCACTTCCTCACAGCCTGGTCTGAGCTCTGCTGAAGGTGGGGAGAGTTTTGCTAATGCAGCCCAAACAGCACTGCCCCAAGAGAAGTTCATTATCCTGCCAAGGGGACGGGCCGGCACAGCCAACACTCACAGCCTCTGTGTGGGGCCACCAGCTTGCTGCTCCCCAAAGCAGCATGCGGGCACAGCCAGCCTGTTTCTGGCCAGCTGTTGTCACAGCCCTGGGCAGGCCACCCAGTGGCCACAGCACCTACCAAGGCTAACAGTAACTCCTCAAACTCTTTCTGAGTAGCTTACTTAAAGCATTTTGAAGCCTGGCTCTTGTTCATTCAGCTGTAGTAAGCCAACTGACCCTCTGTACTACAACATATAAGCCAAGTATCTTATCTAAACATGACATGATTATTTTGCATCACATCTTCATATTACATATCAGATGAACATGATTACTGAGACAGCGGGTTTTTTCACATGCACAAATACCATTTAGAGCCATATACAAGACAAGGCAAAACACTTCTCAGGTCACATCAGAAAAGAGTGCCCATCAAACACACAACAAACAAGCTGAATAAATAGCATCCCTCCTCCATCACAGCAACACATCCAACCTGGAGAAACTAAGTAGACACGTGCAGCTGTTTATAGTTGCGGGTGAAGCTTCAAAGGTCACAGAAGAGTCCTGAATAGCTCCCACAGAAGCACTCTATAAAAGTTGGGTCAGACACTGAAATAGTAAAACAAATACAGTGCTGAAATGAAGGTAATCCAAGTCCTCCCCTCCCTCTACCCTTCTCTGGAGACGCATGGGGGAAGGGGGACATGGCCATTAGGAGTCACTCCATGAATCAAAGAGGGCATCGGCATCACATCAGCAGGTCCATGAAATAGTTGTTGGCAGCCTGCAAAAAGCCTTCCCAGTTTCTTTGGGTTGTGACAGAGACTGGGATCCTCATTCCAAAGGATGGCCTGGAGGGCTGCAAAACCAGCTGGGAGCAAGCAGCAGGCACATCTGTAGCCATTAGCAGAGGAGCTACACAACAGTAGCAGGAGAGGAAATGCGAGCTACTTTCAGAGCCTATAGCCAGGATAGCAAAGAAGAAAGCAAGCCATCAACAAAGGCCAGGCAACATTCGAATGTGTGAATCAGGAGGGAGACTGAAGAGATAAAGTCTTTTCTCTTTATGTCAGCCCTAAAACAGAAGAATGACCAGACAATACAGGAGGTCTATAATGCTTTGCTCATATTACTTCTCTACACAAGCAGTTGTTATTGTGGAAGTTCAGGAAGCATGACCATCAAAATTACCAATCAGAAGCCTAATTTATAACAATTTGGTAAATTTTTAAAATCATTACTACAATTACATGATAACGTGTCTTTACCTGCATTGGGATAGGACAGGGGGGATGGCTTCAAGGTGAAGGAGGGCAAGTTTACATTAGATATGAGGAAGAAATTCTTCCCTGTGAGGGTGGTAAAGCCCTGGCACAGGTTGCCCAGAGAGGCTGTAGCTGCCCCATCCCTGGAAGTGTCCAAGCCCAGGTTGGATGGGACTTGGAACAACCTGGTCTAGTGGAAGGTGTCCCTGCCCATGGCAGGGAGTTGGAATGAGGCAATATGTAAGGTCCCTTCCCACTCAAACCATTCTGTGATTGCACAATTTGAAAATTGCAAAAGAGTTGCTTCAGGACTGAAGAGGTAAGATCATCCTGGGGTTCTTTGGTTGGTTGGTTGGTTTTGTTTTGTTTTTTTATCTTTTAATACAGAGAAACACACCTGTCTGGGAAGAATGTAGGAAACTGTCAATGCCAAAGCACTACTTGTCTTCAGGGCCAAAATTAGAGAGGCTATTAACAGAGTGGTTCAAGACTTCCTTTTTTCTCGCTAGAAGAAGAATGCTGATATTTGTAGGAAATTGCCTGGCTTTAAATGCTGCATTATAAAAGATGGCAAAGGCTTTGTCTGACTCAGAGATGACAACACAGGGTCACAAGAACAGCAACACTTTTATCCATTTTGTTTCAATTTTGTTACTGGAATGACTAGTTTTTCAGAAGAGATCTAAATAGACCCCAAAAGGAAATTTTTGGGGGCTAGGGGGTTATTGCTTGACTTTAGTTATATTTGTCTGGGACTTTGAGTACCTGACCTGCAAGGTGATTGTATGCTCTTGGGCAAAATGGTTGTCAGCAAGAGATATCTGCTTCCCTTTAAGAAAAGGCCCTAGTCTTGAATACTAGTCTGCCAGAACCACCTTAACTGCTAGCTAAAACTGTCTGACATTTTAAGTAACATGTCCTAGAAGTCATGTTGCTCTTTCTTTGCTTCCTCTTCCACGATTAGGACCAGAATACTAGGTAGCTGCAAGGTTGGTATTCAAGTTTTGTTTTCTGTAACACTAGGAAATATTTTACCTGTTCCATTTAAAGCACTGGAAAGGACGCTTGGTATCTGCAACAGTTGCAAATCATCTCATGCCACTTCTTAAGGACAACAAATGGCTTTATCACATCGGTCATATTTCACAGCAAGTAATCAATTATATCTCCAAAACACCCATGGGACTCAACAGGATTATAAAACATAAACCTCATGGGGCAATATACTAACTGGTCACTTTTCTATCATCCTGGAGAGAAACTTACTTCAATGCTTTCTTCTGAAAGCCCAACCAGGTGAGATCTGCCATGCCTTCCCTCACAGGGGAGCACAGGCGTCTCTAGGATGTAAAAGGGGGCAATAGGTGACAGGAGAGTTTGCAGGGAACTGCCCTGAATAACGCCAGTGCATCTTGGAGCTGTCTGTTACTTGCGCCAACTTATCTCTTGCTTAAGTGTTGCTCATTCATGGTAATAAATCTGGAACAACTCCACTGACTGCTATAATCCACACAAATACTGCTAAAAAAGCTAATCAAAGGCGAAATCTTTTAGTCCTGTCTTGGTCAAAATTCCAAAAAACTATAATGAGAATTCTGTCTAAAAAGTAATTAAGAAATTTAACCCCATACTGTCAGAATGCCTCCAGAAAAAACAAAACAAAAACCCCAAACAAGCAAACAATGACCCCAAACAAACCCACCCACAATGTTTCAATTTAAACAAATGGGTAAAAAAAAAGATAAAGCAAGTTTTCATTCTAGAGACAGTGTCAATCAAGATTCTGTTACATAACTTGATTCTTGTTGGAAGATGGCAGGGGAAAAAGAAAGATATTAGAAGATGTGTCCTCATAAAAAACGGCAGCAGCTATTTTATGGTGTTATGAAAGATGGTGAGTGACCCCTGAACAAATAGAGCAGTACAGGGAAAAAAAATGACACAGCTAGCAGTCACTAGTTTCACTAGTCACTGGTTTCACTACAGTCAGAGGTACTTAAATACATTTTGTTTCAGTGTTTAGGTATCTTTTAAAAAGTCCCTCGAGATTTGCCCTTAGGGGAAACAGACCTGGAAGCTTTCATAAAAGCCACTTAATAATATGCAGGTCCCAAGCAGTAAGGGCCGCAATGTGACTAAGTTTTCACACAAGCTCAGATGCATGATTTAGAATTGAAGAACACCTCATCTTCTGGCAGCGAATGCTCTAGAGGAAGATGCAAGAGACACCAGAGAAGACAGACATCAAAAAAATCCGACCTTCAGGTGCAAAAGCATGTCATATCATCTGCATATTCTTCCCAGCTGCACCAAAGCCAACCTGCTTTCCAATTTGGCCTAGTTCCCTGCTCTACTCATTGCTCTGCAGAACACTTTGTATATGAAAAGAAGGGAAATGGGTTAGGAGGAGGGAATCAGCTTTAATTTTCCCTTTCCCCCTACTTTAATCCTTGAATACACATTTGGCTTTGGTTAAGAAATAAAACTGAAACTTCTCATCTGCCATCTCAGTACCATGAGTTATTTCATACACAGCCTTGTACAGAGGCCTCCCCACTCCATTTTCCACCATATAGGTTTTCTGCTTTGCGTTACAGGACTATACCACTCTTGAGGCAACCAGCCATATTTCATCCACATACATCAAATTTTGATTTAAGCCAACACTTTCCAGCAGCACATGAATGTGGGACAGGCACTGCAGGATGACACCTCAGTTTCTCACAGACAAAGGCACAATCCTTTACTCACTCATCAGCAACACAGGATGATGCTGAGCAGACCAAGCACCAAGGCCTTCATCCTAAATTTTTGTCCTTGCTGGCCCCAGAAGGCCACCTCTGTGTTTGGAGGAGAAGGCAGGGCTTCCACCTCACTGCATCAGGAGCTGGAGGCTGCTGTGAAATGCTCCATGAATTCAGCAGGGGATGTCCATGGGTATCACCCTTGGAGCCTGCACAGTGACTTACACAGATAAAAAAAAATACCACAAAAAAACCTCCTCCCAGTTTAGGGAAAGCTCTATTAGAACGATTAGGAAAAAATAGAACTGGGGCAAGGAACCACACACAGGCGCCTAAACCACAAATCAGATCAAGCCTCAGACAAACAACTTGAGCCAAAAATCCATTGTGAAGACTGACACCACAATGTGCAAGTATCCTCCCTTCAGCCAGGCAGGAGCACGGGCTTACTTTAACCTGTGTGCAGTGCAGCCAAACACAGACATCCACAGGGGGAAAGCTAAAAAGTAAAAAGATGTGAAGTAATTTCCAAAGGCTCACCAAAGAAAAACCCCATCCACCAGAACACTCCAGATACATTTGAACTCAAAAAAAAAGCAAGCAAAGCAAACAGAACACCCTTGCTAATCATATGCCTCTCTAATTCTGCATTGATGCACTGCATTTTTTTTTGATAATATGACTCCATTCTTCAGAGGGTTTGCCTTTTCTTAAAAACAACAAAAAAAAAAACCACAAAAAAAGCCCCACCACCATTAACTGAATCACCTTATCTCAAACTCAGCTAAAAGAAGGGGGAGGTGGAGGGAAGAACCTTCAGGCAAAGATTAAGCCTGGAAAATTTCAGCCTGAAAGGTGTTTTGAAATTTTAAGTATCTGAAAACAGAAAGCAGGATGGAAGTGCTTAGGCCAGCTTTAACAACCACGGGTACTATGCCAGTCATAATAAAACAATATCAGTGAAGATTCTGAATGACTACACAGTGAAGAATCAGGTCCTACAGAAACTACATCAAAGTTCCTTGGTACATCTCACCTTGAATTCTTCCCCAGTTACCTGCTTTGCACAACCTAGCCTGCCCTTGTCTCCTCCAAGCACAACAAACTCCTCTTATCTTGAGGGACTGACCCTCATCCCAAGAGCAACCACCACCATCCCTTGTGCTGCTGGAGCAACTGCCTCTGAAAAGCATAAACTAGCTTTCACCTCCTTTACAGTTAGAGTCGACTAGGCTACCTGCCCAGACCAAGATTAAATACTAAGTTTTCCCAATTCAATCTGTATTCCTAAATCGTCTTGACTTACATAATGAAAACAGGGTAATTATACCACAGAATAGCTTTCTGCCTCTCCACAAGAGTACCTCAAAAAGCACTGAGCACAGCTGGGGCGAACTATTATTATTTGGAAGATTATTATTATTATTTTCACAGGTTTTTCCATTGTCTTGAAAATTTAAAGAGACACCTCTGCCTTAGAAATCCACTTGGTCATGTTTAGATATCTAATGCTGTGATCTTTGCCCGTTTTGTCATTATTGTACTATTATTTCTAGAATAAGAGTTCTTTAGCCAGATCCATGCTGGTACAGCCACCCTAGCCAGCTTGTTTACAGGAGTCGACTCCCACCGCCTCACTCCAGGGTCTACACTGACATTGGTGCGCTCACGCCCTGCTCCAGATGCCCGTTGCACATTCCCCTCTCCTCCTTAAAGGAGCAGCAATCTCACCACGCTGGGTAGCTGCTACGTAGGCCGAGATACAAGTGATACCGACTACGTTGCCCTTTAAATATCTTTGGGGTGCAGCAGGATAGGCTGGCTGAGTGTAGGACAGACTGGGCACACAACTGGCGCGTCTCCTTTGACTACTGCTGCGCCTGGTCCCCTGCTCGCTCCTCGGGCGCCAGCAGCCATACCTCTGTAAGGTTAGCTGGTCCTGCCTCCCAGCAGGCCGCCTCGTCCTTTCTCCTTACCCATTCGGCGAACCACATCCTTCTCCCTTGGTTCTATCACAAGCACGGCAGGGGGGATTTCCGCCTTGCCACAAGACCACCACCTCTTCTCCCCCAGCTCCAAGAACAGCTGGACAAGCACTCAGCGCCCAGGAGCACCCCGGGGGCTACAGCCCTGCAGGGCTCCGGTTCCTTCAGTGCAGGCAGGCGGACCCCAAGGGGGGAAGGGAAGGGGCAGGAGGGCCCTCCTGGGAGGGAGGAAGCAGCTCCTCCTGGCCCAGCCCCG
>NW_008246060.1:1157307-1164471 GCF_000691975.1 Corvus brachyrhynchos
GGAGGGTGGCTGCAGCGCCCCCACAGCTGCCCACAAGGGCCGCCATCGGCGTGGCAGGCTGGTAACGCCGGGGGGTATTTAACAACAACAACAACAACAAAATAAATTAAATGACGGTAATAAGAGAAAAGGCAAATTATCCCGTTACTTGCGGAGGCTGTGCTTTGACACCGCATACCTCCCGGTCAGCTACGGTGGTGGCACTCTATAAAATAATCCCTTTTATTTTTAGCCCGGAGGAGGGAAAGCCTGGTCAGCCGTGACGGGCGAGGGGCTCACTGAGGGTCAAACCCCCTTCCCCTTACATGTAATGACGGTAATAAGAGAAAAGGCAAATTATCCCGTTACTTGCGGAGGCTGTGCTTTGACACCGCATACCTCCCGGTCAGCTACGGTGGTGGCACTCTATAAAATAATCCCTTTTATTTTTAGCCCGGAGGAGGGAAAGCCTGGTCAGCCGTGACGGGCGAGGGGCTCACTGAGGGTCAAACCCCCTTCCCCTTACATGTGTCATCCAGGAGGACTCTCGAACACCAGCGTCCATCAGGCCCCGGCCATCCCACGCGTGGACCAAATACCCCCAGAAGCATGGGGAAGATGCTGGCTGAGAAGGAAGATCTGCTGAGCCATCCTCTCCCATCCTCCCTGCAAGGATGTTAACTATAATGAGCCTTGCTCTTTCCCCATCCCCCCACCTCATCCATTAAGAGCCACTGATGATACTGCTGCTCCTTCCCAGAGGGAAAGCGGTGAGTAAAATGTTATAGTAAGAGGAAGAGTCAGTCCACTGACTGACTTCTTCCACCACTCATTATCACCACAGCCTTTTGTGAAAAGCAGGCCACCAAATTTAACATCTCTTCAGACTGAAAAACAGATGTGGAAATGGGATGTGTGAAACAATATACCCAAGCAGTACTTTTTAAAAAAGGTTTCATTATTATTACGTCTGTAGCTGTTATAGAGCACTTCAACTGTGAACCAACCCAGTCAAATGTGAGCCTGCAGAGAGGCTTTTCTGCTGCACACAAGGGAGCAGTACTGTCCACATCCATCCATTCCTAGAGATACTTTAAATGCCAACATTTTGCTGGTTTAAGTGACGTGATAAAGGAGAAGCAGTGGCACAGATCTGCACAACTCCTTGTCACTGCTGCTTTTCAGTGACAGTGGGTAGGAAGCCTATCACCAATTTGTACCTCCATCCTCTTCCAACCTACCCTACATGTCCTTGCAGTGAAAGAGGAGTACAGTCTGGGAATCGAAGCCAAGCTCACAGACACTTCAGATGAAACAAAGTGAAACCTACACCACAGACACCTGAATTTTGAACAGTTGCCCTCAGTGGCAGGGAATTTCAGCAGTGCACAAGTTCTCTTTGCTAGGTGTAACCATACCATCTCCTCCTAAGGGCTGGATATCAAGACTTATGTCATTCCAAAGACTTATTCTGCTAAAAAATAAGGTAACACAAGCTATTTTTATAAGATAAAATAATAGGTGGTCTGAGAGGTAAAATAACTATTGCTCCCAAACTGCTGCATGCAGAAGTTGAAGGAACTAGAACTTAATGATAAAACCCCACAGAATCAGAATATGTTTCTTGGGAAGATGGCAATAAGTTGGAAGTTGTGGGCTTGAATAAAATGCAGAGAAAGAAATTAGTAACTTGGGGGGAAGCTACAAGCAATAAGGGCTAAGGTTTATTTAGAATAAGCAGGTTAATCGGAGCACCCAAGCATCAACACACACAATCACAGCTGCATTAGAAACAATGCCAAGGGCTAGGAAACAAACAAGAACTAACAATTGTTCATTTTCGCACCCACAGACTTATGTGCTCATGGTCTGAGGTCTTTCATCCTGGAAAGTAAATAGCACCAGGTCACAATCTTTTCTAGCAATAGTAAGATACTCAGCCTACCAAGACAAGCTGCGCATAAACGTTTGGAAAAAGATCTCACAGTAATGACTGTCTGGGCAACAAAATGGTAGATGAAATCCTTTCACTAAAATGCAAAGTGAGGCACATGGAGGGAAATATGGAAATCACAACCTCTAACTTCACTCCTACCATTCAAAATAAAAATCCTGATACTGTGACAGGTGCATCAGTGAAGCTGTTCTGTGTGCTCAAGTACAGTGTTGGGCATTATTACAAAAGAAGGGGAGAACTGAACAGGAAACACCCCTACAACATCATTATTTAGCCCAGATCTCTTGTCCTCTTACACCTCAAATATAACATGCAGTCTGGTTTGCTTAAAAGGTGTAAAGGGAAGCTCAAAAGACACAAAACAGCAAGTGTATGCAAAAGCGCACAGAGCAGCTAAATGTACCAATATTTCCATCCTAGAAAGGCAGCAATCTGGATGAAAACCCAACCAATATACTATACAAACAAAACCAGCAAGGAAAGTAATATCAGAGAGAGATACTCATTCACTCAATGAGTGTTTAGAGAAACAGTAACTGTTTCTGTAAAGTAGAGGATATCAAGGCAATATATCAAACATTTAATCAGAACACCGACAGCAATTTCATACAACGTTGTCAGACCACAGAACTCACTGCTATAGCATGCTGAAGAGACAAAACACTTTAGAGGTTTTTTTTTTTAAAAAGCAAAATTAATGGAAGAAAGTTTAATCAAAATCACACAGCATAGAAGTACTATTTTAGCTATACATTACTTGAAGCTGGAAGTGTCTACTAAATGCCCTGTATGCTACCCAAGCCTCCTTCCCTGTGTACATGTCACTAGCTATTTTTCTGAGTAAGGTTTTAAGCTGGTGGACCTTTGATCTGACACAGTGCTCCTATCCCTATGCTATTCTTCAGAATAAAACACATAACACCTATGTACAGAAAGAATAAAACTGAGCAATGTTGTGTGAAGAAATAAAGTGCACAAACCTGTAAGTAGCTCTGCATTGCAGGCAGCTCTGGCAAAATTTGAGTCTGTGGTGATCATGAGGGAGCTGTGAGGGGCAGCTGCTCCCTGACAGACAGAGAGCCCCATACAACAGCCAGCAGGACAAGGACCTCACCAGCCAGCACCCAACCCCACTGTACACACATAGGGTAAACAGAACAGGCCCAGTAGCACCATCTGCATTCAGGCATAAGGCCAGGTAATAAAACAGCTTCCAGGAGATGAGGTAGGTCTGAAGTTAAACTAAGAACTCAATCTGTAGGTCACAAGCAGGTCTGGGGACCCATAGCATAAGGACAAATACACAAAACCTAAGTGAATGCTAAACAAAGTCCATGCAGACTAAAAAGGCCAAACCTAAACCAAAGCTCTAAATAAACAGGGCCCATAGGTAAGCCAGGGTTAAGCTTAAATAGAGCTCCTGGGTCCATGGGCAAAAGATGTGGGTGGAGACTCCAGATGCAGCTGGTCAGGTCCATTATTAGTGCCCTCAGCGCCTTGACCCTGGAAACAGAATTATTGAGGTATGCTGTCCCTAAATTAGTCCTGCAGAGTCATCTGGATCAGACCTGTGCAACAGGCACAGCATCAGTCCAAGCTAAGAAAGGTTAGATTGATGCTGAGCTTTAGCCCTTCACAAACCAAAAGCTCTGAGAATTACACTACAAAGACACCTAAACTGCTTTTTGAGGGACAGATTTGATCTAACCAGGCCTATCTTAGCTAGCCCTGTTTCCCTCGTAGTGGAAAGATGATAGTGAAACATTAGAGCTGTCTGCTCGTGTGATTACAAAACATGGATTACAGCTTCTACTTTCTACCAAAGCCTCCCTCACGTTTATTAGCTCGGACTCCAGTGTGACAAAGTGACCAGCCTGCTCACAGCCCAGATGTGACTTACGAACCTGCGTGCCACACTGGTGTGGGGTGCTGTGCTTGTGAACTCAGCTGAGCACAGGCCAAACACTCTCAATGCCTTTGGATTTATAATACAGATGATCAGATAAAGCACCCACAGCATTGTTAGTTGGCACTATCTGAAAGAGAAAAGTCTTGAACAACATGAGTTTAATGCAGAAACTCTTGAATTCTGTTTGTGGTTTTGACAATGACTTCCTCATTTAGTCTTTCTTGGCCCTGGTTCTGTTGATAGTATCTACCTGCCTGATTGGCACTGAAAACAGGTTAACATCTGTAGGCATGCTGAACAGAGACACTTTAAGCCTTAACACCGTTTTATGTGATTAAGGCCAGAAGGGACTACGATTTCATTTTCTGATACCCATTATACAGGCCCATTGCATTTACTCTAAATAATTCCTGACAGATGTTCCTGACCTGCAGTCTCACCTGGGGCCTCCACCCACACACCTGATTCATGGGCCCAGGAACTCCATTTAAGCTCAGGCCTGGCCAGTCCATTGTTCCCTGTCTAAGCTAAGGTGTAGGTGTGCTTACTTTGGGTGTTGCTTCTGGTCTTGTGTGTTGTCTGGACTTGGTTTCTAGATGAACCTTAGGCTTGTCTCTAGCCTTGTTTTGAGCCTTATTTTCTCTTCCTTTCTTGCCTTTCTAGATGCCCCATAGACCTGCTTTGTGCCCTCCCTGTGACTGAGGCTGGAGCCTGTTCCCAGGGTCCTACTGCAGGGCTGTGCCCTGTCAGTGAAGATACTTCCTGTCCTGTGGTCATACCTGGCTCCTTACTTACCTCAGGAAGAAACACTTCTGCCTACTTGCTGACAGAGATAAAGCGAGCTTAAGATAGCACAGTGCCAAGGAACTGAGGTTTGCTAGAGTATTTATAATCTGCAAGCTGTGATTTTTGTGGCAGAAGAGGAATGAGTCTCGTGTGGAAAGTTACATACTTCTGATGTCCTCAGATATGGTTTCAGGTAAATGAACAGGCAGCTAGACAGATGTTACTTCAGATCACTAATTAGTAAAGACCAGAAGCAAGTCTAAAGACTTAAAAAGCTTATGGTCCAGAGAGATATGATACCTGAGGGTAATTTGTACAACTATCCCAAAATAGGGCTTGGTGTACACCAGCATTTTAAGAACACTGAAAATAATTTTTTTAGTAGCCACTACTAGGAGGAGAGCTTACCTGACTTGAGTCTTGAAAATCTATTTTAATTGATACATATTTAAAATATGTTTACAAACCCAAGCATCTTTAACAACAACAAAAAATCAGAAATAAATTGTAGCAATTGCTAAAACTACCTACCTGCTTCATTTTTTTTCTTCAAATTTGTAGCTCTGTTCTTGAGTACTGTAATTTTAATGTCTTCCCCTGCTAACTGTTGATTTACTGTGGGAGGATGACACAGTGTCACACATGAGTATAACCCAAATGACATTAAAATTGCTGATGACTTTTAAGAATGGGTCATAAAAGAGATGTCACCAGAGAAACCCTGTAAAAGGTATAAACACTTCAAGATAAAAAGATGAAGTAACAGCTAGGACAATGTTACAATTTGAAGGTGCAAATGAAATACTACAGAGGCTAATGAAGAAAACAGAACCTGAGAGCACTTTATACCAGCAAGTATTTAAAAAACCCCAACAAAGCCATTCACGTAAAGCTTGTTGCTGAATTCCTTTGTGTGTTAGTATATCTATACAAGATGTTCTGTTTAGTTTTGTAATGCAAGCTTTTTACTGCTTTCCTAAACAGTATGCATGCATGGGGCACACCTCCCTAAATTATGAGGGTTGACAAAGCATCTACTTGAAATATCCTGTCTGTAGCTAAGAGAAGTAACAGCCCATCTATGTGATTATTGATTTTTCTAGTCTGTGGTGAAACTCTAGAAACTTGATGACTTTCAGCTGTTAGTGCAGTTGCCGTGCTTTTCTGTGTGAAATCGGTAAATTAGATTCCTACAGCTGGAGCTGTTAACACAGTATGGTTGCTGTGGTGGGAGGAGGCTTTTCCTGAGCAGAAACCCAAAAGAATACAAACTGGGTGGAGAAAATGGCATCAGCAGTGACTACAAAACCTGCTTCAGTTAATCACACAACAGTTGCCTTTCCATTAGACTTAAAAATCAGAATAACTTCAACAAAAAATATTAATTTTGCAGGTTTATTACAAAAGGTAAAAAGGCTTGAGAGTTTTCTCCTATAAAGAACTTATTTCATGTTTTCTAGAAGAAATCTATTTTTTTTAAAGTTATTGGAAAAAATGAATATTACAACAGCCATTTCCCAAATATATAAATGATGCAATGATCAAACAGAGCAAAATGAAGTTTTCTTGATTCTGAAGCATGCTTAATTTTAAGGAATATAATCTATTAAAGGGAAAAATTAGTAACTTCTCTTGAAGGCAATCTGACACAAGCAAGAAGCAAAAATATTCTGGTGATTTGCTTGGAAAGTGATTCCTTTTTTTTGTGCAAGCATAGAGATCTGTTTAACTGGGGTTTTTCATGTTAGAGGACTTACTTTTTTAAAAGGCATATTGGTATATGAAATACTTGAAATCCAGATCAAGATGTACGGGGCAAAAAGTATATGAGGAATAGGTGAGTAACTGCAGAAAACTAAGAGTAAAGCTGACAGCATGAGCTTTCTCACTAGACGGCATCAGGTACGCTCTCCCTCCTTGCTCCATGCACCAGCATTCAGAAGGTGTTTTGTTTTTTTTCAAGAGCTGAAAACAGAAGTTCAAATGCCTCCTGGAAAGCCCTATACAGTGTAGGCAACAGAGATATCACAGAAAACCTAAAAAATTGTCCAAAATGTTGACAGCTGCAGAATGATACTGTGTTTGAGCTTTCTAAATCTAAACCCGCTGATTTTTCTCTATTTTTTTTTTAATATCAGTTTCCCTTTTTGATGCATTTTGAAACTTGCATACAAATAATCATACTGAGTGTTTTTTCTGGGTATGAAACTATAATTGTAGACAGAAGAAATATTAATGTTCCAGCACGAAGTTTAAGTAGCTATTTAAACGGTTAAAAATAAATCGATATATTTTATTGTATAACCTAATTAGAGCTCTTCAGGTTTTGGTTATGTGCACCCATAGGTCTAAATACACGTTCGCGAAGTGCGTGGATGACTGTTTTTAAGGAGCAGCAAGCGATCCCCGGGGGCCCTAATAAACCGGTTCCACGCCTCATCGTGCTCCGGAGCAGGTAAGGGGTGAGAAGCGGCCCCTGCAGCGACTCCGGCGGGGTTAACCCGGGCCTTTCCCGCGGACAGGGTGCGGAGGG
>NW_008246060.1:1164675-1178322 GCF_000691975.1 Corvus brachyrhynchos
CGGCGGACTTTCGTGTCGGTGCCCCCGGTAAAACTGCTGCCGAGTCTCGTCACCCGGGGAAGCAGGGAGCTCGCTTTCCTTTTTTCCCCTAATAGACTAACGCGGGTGACGCGGTGCGCGCCAGTGACTCGCACGTGTGTCAGAACCAGCGAGGAGCCCCGGTCAGCCGCCAGTTAAATGTTCCCAGAGCCCAAACCCTCCTTGGGTACTCGGGGAGGGTGGGTTATCCCTGTCGTCAGACTGTTGCGGCTGCTGTTGAGGAGATGAAGGTGGTGGGTGCGAGGCAGCCTGGCAAACAGAACGCCGCATCAGTAACCTCTTAGAGAAAAAGCCTATTTATTCTTCCTATATTCTTCCCAGTTGTCTCAGCTCTCTGATTTGCTGGGGGTAGGAGAAGGTTGTATTTATTTAAAGCTTTTACATCATGCCGCACTCTCTGTTGGATCTCGCTCTCCGAAGTAGCGCAGGGTACACGGGCAGACACGTAGCCCACCTCCTTGGGGAGATCAGCAAGGGCTGTTTTCACGCAAAAGGGAAGGAGGAAACACGATGGAAAACTCTTGAGTAACTTTCAGGAAAGTTCCTTTTGCACTGACCTCTGCAGCTGAGACAGACAGTGGCCTGGGTAAACAGGAAAAGTAGCTTAAATGTTTCATTAATTCTTCAAGGGCTTTGTAGCATCTAATAGAAACTGTTTACTTGTCATTGAGGCTTTTTCCAGTTCCTGACTGAGTTAACTACATTAGAAAAGTCCCTTATTTAGCTGCTGACCTAAAGAACTTTTGTATTCTGTCACTTTTCTGTTTCTGTCTTGGAAAGGTGTTGCAGGATGTTGTGCCAAAACAACTACTGCACCACTGGATCGAGTAAAGATTTTGCTGCAAGCTCATAACCACCATTACAAACATCTAGGTAAGATGGCTGCTATGTGTCTAATTTTTGGTTTTAAATGCAACGTGTGTGGTTTGGGTACATTGATTTACTCGGTGATGAGGCTGATAAAAAAGGTGCTCATCAGATGGAAGGTTGTATCTGTCTGGTCAGGCTCTGTGCCATGTTTTGTTACTGTTTGAAAAGAAAAACAAAGCCCTGTGTAACTTGTGGTATCAGTTGATGTATTAGAGACTGAGATGTCAGAGTAATCCTCAATAAGGCATGTAAGAGCTAGGCTTGATCTTCCCCTTACAGAAGCCAGCAGGAGATTGGTAATCACAGCTTCAAAGCTTGGATCATTTCAGTAAAAACTGTACTGCAGTGGGTCCCAGTTCCCAGGGGGCGTGGGAATCCCTGATTTTCCGAGAGTGCCATGGCTGGTGGGAATTGGAGAGAGCAGCAGGTTTATGCCTGGTGTAAGGTGCAGATGATCTGTATTCGGCATCTGTGTTGCATCATGGTGAGAGCAAACTCACGTGTCCAGAACTGTTCTCTGCGGGCTGTAACAGTGCCCTCTTGTGCGGAGTCTTTGAGCCATTTCTGCCAGATGTTACTGAAATATGTCATAACTTTTGCTCCAAAATTTAAGGCTTGTAATTGTCACAGAAAAAAAATAAAGACTTGCCTAATTTCGCATGTAACTAAACTTGTTTTTAACTTAGACACTAAAGATAATGTTTTTTAAAAGCTGAAAAAAATAAAACATTAAATCATAAAATTCAGTGGATATATATTCACTGTGGCAAAAAGGGAAACACAAGCAATGTGTTCTAGTAATACAAACCCAAGTATACACTGAAGTTTGCAGCCTAAGGGTTGAAGGGTGAAATAATTGGTTTGACTGAGATTTTAAATCCTCATTTTCAATTTGCTTTGTACTGTGCCATAGTTGGCTAGTAAAATCTTATGTTCTTCCCTATTTTGGGAGTCAAATATGATGCTGATTATTTGAAATGTGTCTGACTTGAATGTGTGTCCATGTTACATGTAGGCAAAAAAGGAGAATTATGTGGATGAGGTACCTGTAAGTGCAGAGACACGATGGGTCAGTTCATCAAAGTCTTCACTATCTGTTTTTATACCTTTGCATTGTGGAGTTTGTGCCACGTGGATCTCAGAGCATATGTTCTAGGAAATAGGAACAGTAACTCATCATTGCAGGATAGAAATTCTAGTCTTGGCATAAGTAAGTTCAGATGCATGTAATAAGCATGACATCTTAAAAATAAATTAACTGTAAAATATTTAATAATATATTCACATACAATGATATATTAACAAGGTGCACTAATCTATTCATATTCTTAGAACCCCAGAAACTAATAATTACTTGTTTGGTTTAAACTTCAAATGAAAGTTTGTTAGCTACTCTTTTTTTCCTGCCTGAAAGCAAGATTAATGTGTCTTTTTCATGTTCCACTCTTAGTTATTTAGTAGTTGCATGTGAATGAAAACTGGCTGTCACAGTTAATTCTTTTATAAAATCAAAGTAGAAAGTGAATTTGACAGCAACTGTGCATAACTAATGTTTATGGTAAAACTATAGGTTTTGCCAAACTTTGTGTGATCTTGCATTATTTCCCACCTATTAAAAGGGAGCAGGATTGCTTCTTGTTGCAACAACTCTGAGACAAAGAGTGCGAGACGTTTAAGTTGTAAGTAATGAGAGTCTTCAACATATTTACTTGATTTCCTCAGTGATGGCATTTAATCTGCAATATAGCATGTAGCAATATCAGTTTGTTTTGCCATACTTTAAAGTATTTACATATTTATTTATTTAGAATTGACTGAATTGCAAGACAGCCAGTTCCCTCCCTTGTGTTACTGCCATTAGCTGCTGTGGGTGGATAGTGGCATCTGCAGTAAGGTTGCTCACATTCTGGGCAAATCCTGGGGCCTGAGTGCAGAGGTTCACTGGGTCTGGGAGATGAGAAAGGTGATAAAACTTAACCTTAAGCCTCTCCCTTCCAGCAGTGTTTGGGCAGTGAAAATGGATTTTCCACAGTTACATGAGTAACATAAAGCAGCCTTAGCTTTATATGCTTACTTTCTTTACAGTAGCATTTCTTTGGTTTTTTTTCCTTTCCCACAGTTTTAAATACCTCTTTTTGTATTGCTGCAGGAGTGTTTTCTACGTTGCGTGCTGTCCCTAAAAAGGAAGGCTACCTTGGGCTGTATAAAGGAAATGGGGCAATGATGATTAGAATCTTCCCGTATGGTGCTATTCAGTTTATGGCATTTGACCAATATAAAAAGGTAGCTGAATTTATTGTTTTCCTTTTCTTTTTTTTTCTGCCTGCAATAAATACAGACTTATTGAGTGATTGAAACTAACACTGAAATTTCTGGGTCTTATTAATTAGCTGTACTTCTTTTCTAGCTGTTGCTTAATTTTTTCAGAACCTACTCATTAAAAATATCAGGGCAACAGGGAAGTTTTTGCAATGTTGCTTAAGGAAAAAGAAATTCACATTGATTTCCAAATGTTTGTATTGTTGAGAATAATACCCTTTCTTTCAATGAAAACAAAAGGTAATTTAAAGTCTGCTGCTATTTGTATTGCTATGAGGTAGCCCTTTGTGAATAATGTAGGAAAAAATGTAAAATGAAACATCTTTATTGTATTTATGTTGGAATTCCTAGTACTTGATGGATAGAATCAGTTAAACTTGAAAGTCTGTCTGGATATGACTGTTATATTTGACCCGACAAATTATTATGTCAGGCTGTAGATAAAAACGACCTTGAAGATAAAAATGCTCATTTCAGGGTTCTGCAAGATTTGTGGATTCCTTTCTGTTTTCCTGCATTTACCCTTTCATAATAAATCCTTGCAACATCTCATGGAGGTCAGTTGTTAGCATGAACATGTTTTTAAGCATTGCTGTTTGTGGTAAAAAATACCATTTTGCTACTAGAGAGGAGAAATTTCATGTTTGAAAGGTCAGATTTAGTACCCAACCAAGTAAATGGTACAATATTTACTGAAGACAATGCGATTGAAATTGTCATTCCCTTCCCTAAGAGTAAATTTCAGGAGACTGATGCAAAGAAGTTACTGTAATGGGTTTTGTAGGTTCTCTTTTTTGTGCTGTAATCATGAATGCTGTTGATCTGTGCATGTTTTATGTGGTGTGGAATAAAAGACTGCATGCCATGCTTTATAATTGAAATGATTTATGAATCCGCAATTTCAAGACACCAGTTAGCATTATAGCACTTTTCTTTATGTATTAATTGACCAGAAATCTTCACAGTATTTTGCGTGGGTATGTAAAAGAAAAAAAAATTCTTAAAGGAGGAAGGTATTAAATTATGTTTATAGCAGAAAGTGAAAGTCCCAGTTATTTGATAAAAGCCTGGAAACTAATTTCTGACTTCCTTCCAGGCCGTAATTAACTCAGCAAGTTCTTGCTCTGAAATGTTTGTCCTTTCTCTCTTCCTTTTTATTTCTTCTTTTTTATTTTCTTTTTTCTTTTTTATTTTAATCCAGTTAAAATCTTTATGGGAGTGTTTCACATGATGTGCATGTAAGAAAAATTGATTCTTCTTACTTTTCAACTTTGTTCAGTGTCCTTTGCTCTCTACATATTCAGTTTGCCTTGTTTAACACACATTAAATGGTAACTAAATAAACAATTAATCTGGTTTCTGAAGTGAACAGTACAAATACTTTCAACTTACTGTTTTGCTTTGTTAGTAGAATTTTAGTACTTTCATGTTTTTAATAGGAAGTTGGAAACAGCAGCAGTGTTAAAAAATTCTTCTAACAGTAATTAAATGTTCTGGATTGAATTTGTAGCATTATAAATTTCTTGGAAACTGCTGCAGAGTTTGCACTAATGTGCTAATAAACTTCGTGCTGTGTATTTCCCTGTATTTTCTGGTATCTGACTACTGTAAATGTTCCATATTGTATAGGTAATAAAGAAACAACTTGGAATTTCTGGGCATGTGCATCGATTAATGGCTGGATCCATGGCAGGTATAGTTTTGTACTTGGATTTCAGACATGCCTTTTGCTGAGAAGTTAATATTTATTTAGAGGATGATTTGATGTAGTGTTGGGTCGAACTCCTGCAAATTTGTATTAAGCAAATATACTAGTAAATGGTTAATTTAACACGGTTGCCTAATTGAAACCTGTTTGTCTAAGAGTATTCTCTAAAATATATTTGTGTGAGCAGTGAATTCTGTGCTATGTTGTGAAGCACAGTTTTTTTTATAGCCTTTTATTATGACATTTAAAAAGCAAAAAAACCAGTGTAATCAATATGAAGTATAAAGCTGCAGGTTCTGGTAGAATTGGCTCATTAGCCACTCTGCCATTGCTTCTCGGTTGAAATTTGTAGCATTATAAATTTCTTGGAAACTGCTGCAGAGTTTGCACTAATGTGCTAATAAACTTCGTGCTGTGTATTTCCCTGTATTTTCTGGTATCTGACTACTGTAAATGTTCCATATTGTATAGGTAATAAAGAAACAACTTGGAATTTCTGGGCATGTGCATCGATTAATGGCTGGATCCATGGCAGGTATAGTTTTGTACTTGGATTTCAGACATGCCTTTTGCTGAGAAGTTAATATTTATTTAGAGGATGATTTGATGTAGTGTTGGGTCGAACTCCTGCAAATTTGTATTAAGCAAATATACTAGTAAATGGTTAATTTAACATGGTTGCCTAATTGAAACCTGTTTGTCTAAGAGTATTCTCTAAAATATGTGTGAGCAGTGAATTCTGTGCTATGTTGTGAAGCACAGTTTTTTTTATAGCCTTTTATTATGACATTTAAAAAGCAAAAAAACCAGTGTAATCAATATGAAGTATAAAGCTGCAGGTTCTGGTAGAATTGGCTCATTAGCCACTCTGCCATTGCTTCTAGGTTGAATATAAGCCTACAGAAATAGAGAGAACTGCAGCTTCTTAAATTAGTAGTTTCTTTGGATTTGCCAGAAGCATCTGTACTTTTTCATGTCCAGCACAGGATTGTCATGATGCTCTTTAGGTCATATTTGTGAATGTTAAAATCTCTCACTTATTAATTAGTGATATAGCAGCAGAAAAGCCCATCAGTAAACTGCCAGTGTATAGTATGATTATATACTTGTTTTCCTCTTACTAGTCATTGAGTCAAAAGTAGCTAAGAAAAAACACAGGAAGGTAAGTAATAGTGGATTGCGTTTTAATTGAAGTGATTCTTCATGTGCTTTTAATTTGTAAAATAGGCTTAGTACTGTCTAGTCCTTAAATAGTTATGGGTGTTCATACTTAGCTTCTTTTGGAAAAAGAAATCTGGGATTTTTTAATACTACCTTTAGATAAACTAGGAAGATCTCATTAAAATATTCTGGCTTTGTGTGGCACCAGAGGAAAAAGAAAGAGAATGAAATTAAACAATGAGAAGAGTCCTAAAAACTAAGAAAACCTATTTGGTAAGATATGTTCCAGAACTTGGCTGGCTTTCTATCTGGAAGAAGTTAAAAAAAAAACTCCAGAGATAGTTTTGTTGGTTTTTTTTTTTCCTTCCTTTTTTTTCCTTTCCCCTGGCTTTAACTGTGCAATTCACTCCTCCCCCCCAAGATTATTATTATTAGCTTTTCCAGGAGCTTTGTCAGAGACTGGGAACCTGACTTGGGAGGCGCTGTGAAAACACTGAATAATCAGCTTAACTCTGTCAGTGTTGGATGTGGTGGAATTCTTTGTGTAAATAAATTAATAGCATCTGGCATTGTTGTAAGCACCTTACTGGTTAAATCTGGTTTGTGTGGTTAGAGTAACAAAAATAAATTAATATACAGTGCTATCTGGCAACTACAATCAAATGAACTGCTTTGTGGTGTGTTTAAGTACAATATACTCAATAGTTTCGTTTTTAGACCCTCAGAACAGGAACTGAGCTTGACTTGGGGGTGAAATGAACATAGCGGTCAAGTGTATATATATATAGGGTCACATGTGAGTGTCTTACTCTTTGTTTACTAGGTGGCATTAACTGCTTCTTGGGATATTCTTTAGATAATAAGAGGCAGAGGGTTTATCTTAAGTATATCGAGAAGATATGGGGGGGAGGAGGCACTAAGAAGAGCAGAGTGTTTGAAATCTGGTACAGAAGTTTTCTAGGTTTGCAAACAAAAAAGACTTGAAAGCAGTTGGTAATATTGCTTTTCCTCCTATGCTGGCTCCAATAAAGGATATTTTTCTGTTTCTTCCACACTTAAACACTAAAGGAGATGATGTGCTGCACACACCCCAGTGTTGGTGCAGAGGGGTCTTCACAGTTTCATGGGAAACAGTATTAAGAAGTTGAGAATAGATAACCTGTATTTCTTTTAACGTTTTTTCCCCCTCTACACCATCTAGCCACGCAGCTCTCTGCTTTCACTTCTCTGTACCCACTGTACTTAAATCTTGCTTATGTCAGTGTTTCCAACACGACTAGTGGTCAACAGACCACTTCAAAGTGGTGGGAAACATTTAAGTATCTTCTGTAAGTGATAAATAGGATCCAAAGCATATCCACAGGGGAAAACAAGGCAGTGAGGATGGGGGTAGTGGAGGGAGGGAAAAGAAAAACCTATTGTAATGCATATATTTAAGGAGACCAAGTTAAAGTTACTGTGGAAACTCTAACTCTGAATTTCCTGAGTCTTGTGTGATTCAAATTTCAGCTGTAACACCTCATTAACAGAAAAATAGTGTATAGCTTCTTTTAAGGAAAGACAGAGCTGGGCAGAAGAGAAATCATAGAGGTTAGTGGGGTTTAGGAAAGAAAATTATCAAGTAACAACAAAAATGAACAACTAACATTAAATGAAACATCACAGGATGATTTTACAAATTAATTTTTAAAAAGTTTTCTAATAGAAAATCCAAATTAAAATGTGTATTTTAATGCACAGAAATGTATATTTCCTCTCCTGCACTTGATTAACTTCAAAATAACAAAGCCAAAAAAGACTAGATGTTATCTAGAATAAACTCAAATTACATTAAACTAATACAGAAAGTATGTTTTTGCTTTTAGCTTTTTACTTTTACTAAAAGTGATTGAAAATAGTACCGATTTAGCATTGTCTAGGAGGATATTGGCTGTCTCCATTTTAAATAGTATGTAATTAACAGTTACCTTCTTCAGTCAGCATTTAAAAAGAATCTGGTCTAGTTCTTCAGATGCACTTTGGAGGGAAACATAGAAATACTAGGACTGGTAGGTTAGGCATTCTTAAACCTGTCTGGTAAATATTTTTGTCATCAGCAGTTTCTCTGTATGTAGTTTCTGAACCTTTGTTTTGTTCAGAAGATGCTACTTGAATAAATTTATATTAGCTGAGGAACAAATCTTCTGCAGTTCAAGGCTGTGTCTTGTGCTTATCGCTCTTTGAGCTGTATTCCTCTGAATTTCCTGGCAGTGCTTAGTTTGATCTCTGGAGCTACTGATAAGTACAAAGAGCATAATACAGAGATTACAAGAATTTGCATACCAGCTGTATGCAATGTAAATGTATTTCACGTGGGTTTTTTTCTTGCTTGAGATAGTTTTTTATTTTTATTTCCAAAGAAAGAAAATTACTAAGAATGGAGGGATAGTAGGGAAATTGGGAGACAGATAAATCCCTGTAGAGCTAAATCTCAGTTGTTAACTCCCAAAGCCTGGGAAGCAAATCAAGGACAGTCTAATCTGCTGCACTGTCACTAAGTCTTTAGTCTGTGTAACCCAGTATCGTGTCCCCAAGAGTGGTCAGAGGTGCTTGAGGACAATATGGGATGTCTTTCCCTGTCTTCTGACTCAGCATTGGCAGTGAAAAAGTCTGCTGGTTTTGAGGAAGCGTCTCTTTGAAGAGCCGCTTCCCTGTTACGATTATTTCAGATCAGACAGTGGGAACTGCTGTATGTATCTCTTAACTGTTGATATACTTTCAAGTCTGTCCTGTTTAACCTACCACAGGAGAGATTTTTGGCTTGGCTATCACTAATGGGAATAGACTTTGCTTTTTCAAGACTGGAACTGAGCCTTAAGATGCTGTGCTCTGACTTCTCGTAATATTGTATTTAGGGAGCAGAGGTGAGATGAGTAATTTTGTAGACTTCACCACAATGGCTTTGTCCCACAGCTGACTGCCATTCCTCTTGGAAAGGATAGTGTCTCTCTTGAGCCCCAAAGGAAATCTTGATCCCTTGTATATACATTCCTTATATGAGCAATAACATGACTCTCCCAGTTGCTACAAGACTGCATATATTGTGGCTGATGTCCCAAATCCCATTTTTTTTCCAGAATTCATGGCTAGAAGATTTTAAGAAAAAGTAAAAAAAAAAGTTTCTAATTAAGTCCTTACTACATACGGTTTCTTTCAGTTTCTTTTTTTTGTGCTGTTTTCAGACTGTGTTCACTAAATAGTGCATTGACCAAGCTCTTGGTTGATCTATTTGCTATCCTTTGTTCAGAGGAAGTTCTTGGGTACATATCAGTGCATGAGTGGAAAGAGAAGTGGGGGTAAAGTCCGTTTTCTGAAGTGGGATAACTTTCTTGTGCATTCTTAAGCTCTGTAAAAGTGCTTCCCCCCCCCCCCCCTAATTTTTTTTATATTTCTTGATATACTTTTATGGTATTTCTGGACATGTCAGGGAATCCATTAGGAAAAGGCTTTATACTGAGGGATTGCATTTCATGTAGGTCAGTGGAAACAGTCTTGAAGTTGCTTTAGTGTTTTACAGCTTCCAACTTCTGAATCCTGTGGGTGAGACAACATCAGAAATAAACCGCAGATGTCTGCTTTTGTTCAGAGGATTGTCAAAAATCTCCAAAAGAGGTGTTTTTGTCTTCTAAAATGAATTACTGGTGGGATACTCTAGAAACCCACAAACTTGGCTTTCAATTGACAGTTGACCACTGTCAGATTTTTGGATAGTTCACTTAGAGTGTTGTTTTTTTTTTTTCTCCTCACCATTTAATCAGAATAAAAAGTGTGCTTATCTTCTGTTGGACCAAATTTAAAAAAGTTACATTTAGATAAATCAGAGCAGTTGCTAGAAAACAGAGCCAATTACAAACATTTTTACTTTCTTTTTTTCCTTTCCCCAGATTTTTTTTTTTGTTTGGGGTTTTTTTTTTTTTTGAAACACGAGGATGGTTGGTTCAAAAACAACCTTGCAAACAACCCTGGCACTTCCCGTCCTCCCTTGTTAGTCAACAGTTTTAACTATTCCCTCCAAAGAATTTGTCAGCCATTCAGTGGTTTATTTCAAAACCTAGCAGTTGGAAAGAATTTGTTATTCAGGTAACTGTTAGAATTGTTTTCTGCACTGGAGATGTGTTTCCAAAATTGCAAGTTGGTCAGCATTTTAAGCCATTTTGAAGCAACTCATAACTGGATGAGTCCTAAGATTTGAAATTTTTTTCCATTTTTTTCGCACTGTAAGTCCAGAAAGCTTTTCTGCTCAGTTTTAAAGTAGAAGTGCTGATGTAACAGGAACTATGAAAATGCAGAAATGCAACACAGTTAAGTATTCCTCATCAGTATGAACCTGGCTCTATTTTAAATGTAATTAGAGAATATTTAGTGTGTCATTAGAATAGGTTTAGTATTTTCAGATGCAGTAGATACATGTATCTGTAATCACACCAAACCTTTTTGAAATAAAACATGTAAATTTGGTGGTTTGAATTTTTTTTTAATAGGGTAGGATTCGGTTTCATGGTTGCAATCCAGTAAAGCTGATGTGCTTGACTAGCCTGATTCTTAGGAGCTATGAATTTCAATAAGATTGCTCAGGTGAATATAGTCAGGCCCATAAATCTTGGAAAATCTAGGCCTAGGTGTGCTGCTTCAGTGAACACCAAGTACAAACAAATCCTTTGTGTGTTGCTGGAGTTAGTGTTCCTGTTTGCTGATTGTAAGTGACTTTAAGTGTTTCTTTAACAAAATACTTTGTATATGCTATTGTATTCACTATCACAAAAGGAAATTCTACTTTTCAAAATAATCCTAGAATCAGATAAGGTGTAGGTGAGTTTTGTTTGCTTGTTTTGTTTTTGTTTTTAATAAAGGTATTACAGCAGTGATTTGTACTTACCCTCTTGATATGGTTAGAGTTCGCCTGGCGTTCCAAGTAAAAGGGGAACACAAGTACATGGGAATTATCCATGCATTCAAGATGATTTACACAAAGGTATTTTTTCTTTTAATCTTCGATTTTGTCAAAGCAAAGTATGCTCTTTAAATAATATTGCACTGCATTGAACATAATGGCTTAGTGCAAAATAACATGACCTCGTTGCGTGCACTTTGAATTTTTAATGTAAGAAGTTATTTGGATGGTGCTTTTTGACTTGGGCTGCTAAGCTGTAGCTAAGGCTCATGTAAGTGGGAGGTCAGAAACAGTGGAGAAGTTGCTTTTCAAGAGAAGTGGTAATGTTACCAAAAAGATTTGTGGAGGAGGGCTATGTATAATGCATAAATGTTTCCAGTTATGATGTTGGATGTAGATTTTTCTCCTTCATTTTCACTTATTTGTCTCCTCTGGAGCCAGGCAGTTGTCCCTTCAATTCTTCAGGCACAAGAACCAGAACATGACATTAGCTCCTTGGTGGTAGATGGTGCTAGTCAGATTGCTGTCATGGGACTCTGTATGAACAGTTGTGTAACTTCAGACACTTGTATTTCTTGCCACAAATGCTGCTGTATTTTTCTTTCAAAGGAAGGTGGTTTTAGTGGGTTCTACAGAGGGCTGATGCCGACTGTGGTGGGAATGGCGCCATATGCCGGTAAGTTAAAAACAGAACATGGCAATCCTTCAGCACTTACGTGCACTACGAAGTTTGTTTAATGTGTTTGCACACCTAGTTAATTAGCTTCTGTTCAAATCATCTTCAATGGTGCTCCTTAAAAAGTGTCTTCAATAGTCAAAGCCTAGCTTTTCTGAAATTTGGAGTTGAGAGTGAGAAAGGTAAACTAGTGGTTGTCTTTGCTTCCCAGTTTTCCCACAAGAAAGTATGGAGGCTGTTTCTCTCAAACAGGCAGATCCATGGGAGCAGGCGCGCTGTAAATGAAGCCTCAGCGCCTCCGTATTGGCTCCATCTCCTGGTGATTTTCCGTAAATACTCCCGCATGTAAAGCAGCGGTGAGGTGGAACACAGGAGCAGAACAGCCCAGCTAAACTACACTCGTTTTTAAAAGCTGAGAGATGTCCCTCAGTTAGAAAGATCTTAGGAGCAAGGAAAGATTCCTGACAGCGATCCAGTAACTTAAAACTCGCAGTCTAGCTTATTTAAAACAGTCTTGTAGCGTTGTGTATAAACACAAATTCATTTGGACGGAAGTTACAGTAGAAGTTCAAAATATTGTTTATTTTTTTCTGCTTAAGAAAAATCTTCTAAAAGAACTGGAGAATAGTTTCATTTTGTAAATGCAGCTTTTTTTTTATGATGATATATCAACAAATAATTTGCTTATCAATGAAAGTACATAAAATTAAATTTCCTTTTAGGTTTTTCATTTTTTACCTTTGGTACCTTAAAGAGCATTGGACTTGCTCAAGCACCTAACTTGCTTGGACGGCCTTCATTAGATAACCCCGATGTCTTAGTTTTGAAAACACATGTAAATCTGCTGTGTGGTGGCATAGCCGGAGCAATAGCTCAGACGATATCGTAAGTTTGGGTATGGGGTTGGTTTTCCTCTCTACAGCTGTTCATTCTGAAGAAACTTTTATCTGATACAATTTTATATAAGTGTAGTTATTAGTAAGGTTTTAAAATTAGTTAATCAAATACTGAAATTCAGGTATTTCCAATTGTTTCTTTTACTAAGTATCTATTTAAAATAATCTTTAGGGTCCTTTAAGAGATATCCAATGAGTTGTTTAAACAAATTCAGGCAAATCTCCTAAAATCCACTGGAATTTTTTTAGTAGCAATCTTATTTCTTAGCTTCTTTGGAAAGCTAAGAAATTTTGACCCTGAACATAATTTGCGGTATTTTATTATTCCAATTTATTTTCAAATCTATGTAACATGTGAAGCCATAGGATCAAAAAAAAAAAAAGGACAAGTCTTAGATATTGTATTTGCCATTTTTATTACTTTGCTTGCTTCTTCCTTTCTCATTCTGTCCTTGCTCTATTTTATTTTGTCCATAAAATAAGTTAATTTAATGGACTTACACGGTATGGATTTTTCACTAAATCACTGCATTGCAAATATAATTGTCTGTTAATCCTTAAACTGTTAATTTTATTTTCAATGGAGGGGTCTTCTCCCTTCAACATTTTACAGATTGTTCTATACTCTCATCTGATCTTCATGTCTCTTCCTTACTAGTGCCAAATGGAATATATTAAGAGCTCTGGTTTGCTGGTTTTGGTTGTGTAAGGAGATTCTCCCTTTTTGGAGAACTTCCAGCTGCGTTAAGAATCTAAGCTGGATTCCTGACTCACTGAAAAGGGATCTTGAAGGTTGTGCATGGACTTCTTTGTATTCTTGTTTAAACAATGTTCAAACAGTCATCACACATCTGGTTGAACTGCTGTTTAAATATCTTCTCTGTAGATATCCCCTGGATGTAACTCGTAGGCGAATGCAGTTAGGAGCAGTACTCCCAGACTCTGAAAAGTGCCTGTAAGTATTTCCTTTTCATCCATAGTAACTGTGTTCTTGGATGTCTGAGCAAAGTTCAGCTCTTAATTTTAAATCTTAAAAATAAGAAAACAC
>NW_008246060.1:1178340-1182742 GCF_000691975.1 Corvus brachyrhynchos
GAACTACTATGTTGTTATTTCTTCATTCTTTTAATAAGGAAGTTTCCACACAGACAAAAGCTGCCATTATCAATCTGGGATTAAAAAAATACCTGAAATTACAATGGCACCCTTGTTAATAATCCTGTGTTTGTATTAGTAAAATGGTTTTTTTTGTATTTTAGTGCAACTTGTGCTACCTTTAATATCAGCGAAATCTCTTAAGAGACCAAATGCTTCTACTCAAATGAAATTGTTTCAAAGTGTATTTTAATGGTGCAGAATCTGTTCCATAAATTGATTTTGCATAATACAAGTTTATTTGAGCTTTTTTGCGCTGACAGTAATCTCCTACACCCCACACATTGTTGAGGTTCCTCCAGTAGAAGTGGAAGCACCGTAATAACTTAAACCATAATAGTATTAAATCAGCTCTCATCTTGAAAAACTTCCTGAATTTCAAATTGTCTCAATCAAATTCATTTCTGGGACAGTTTTCTCTTGGTTAGTTTCAATCTTGTGGAGTTGTGTATGTCTGAATCCAGTGCAATGAAGTGCGAACCACCTGCATGGAAAGTTGAGTCCTACCAAGAGTAGTCTGAGTGACCAAACACAAACAACCTTGGTTGTTTCACAAACAACCTCAATGTTGCTTAAATGTGAGGGTTCTGTTTGGTTTTCTTTAGCAGCCTTTTTTTTTTTTTTTGCTTGGCTATTTTCCACTCCTCATAATTTAAAAATAAAAATGTGTTCATTGTTCTCAGGGTTTTATTTTTTGCATTTGTGAGGACTACTTTTACAGAAACAAGGCTTCCCAATTTAACAATTTTATTGTGGTTGTGTAGAGAGCTGTGCCTTGAAGGAGATACACATATATATCTTTAGAGGATGAGAGGATAAAGCAAGTAGGAAGTCTTGAAGCTTTGGAACATACGGAAGATGTTCTCCAAGGGCACTCTCTTTGAGAGCATGGAAGTACCAAGCACCTTAAGTGCTTTCCATTTATGTCTGTTTGCTTAGTTTCAATACAAGTATCTGAGGAAAATTCTCTTTGCATATACAGTGCAATTTCTGCTTTTAATAAGGTCAAATATTATATACTTAGGTTATTATTTGTAAAAAGAGTTGATGCTTCTCAGGTCCTTCCTGCCAGTTAGGCAAGAGAATGAATGTCTGGAGCCATTCTGGTGTAAAATATCTTAATATGTCATGTAGGGCAGGTGTTTTCAGAATGACAGACAGCCCTTGGGCCTAAATTTCTTGTGGAAACTCAGGTTGTCTTTTTAGTCATATATGGCTTTGCTATGTGGAATGCCATGGGTTTTTCTCCATGGATCTCTTAAAACCAAAGTAAAAAGTGTCTTGTATTTAAAGAAAATTATTTTGATATTGAATGTGTGTATCCACTAATGATTTGAGTTCTTATTTTTCCAGTACAATGGTGCAGACACTGAAATACGTGTATCAACAACATGGAATACGGAGAGGACTATACCGTGGCTTATCCTTAAATTACATTCGTTGTATTCCTTCCCAGGCTGTGGCTTTTACCACATATGAACTTATGAAACAATTCTTGCACCTCAACTGATTCTTTCTTTTAGAAGACCTTTCTGTAAAACTACACTATCAATCCTCAAATTATATTGATGAGTAAATTACTTGAAGTTTAAAAAAAAGCTTTCTGTTACTGTGGACCTGCTGTTGTCTGACATCTTTATTTGCCAAAATGTGGTTAATTTCCTGGAGTCAAAACCAGGTGACACATCAAGATAACGTTAGCTAGCTCTAAACACTTTTTATGCACTTGATCTTCTTGGCTTCATTAGATGAATTTTAGGAACGACAGTTTTGGATATGACACCCATGTTTTATACGGTTCCTAAGCCGTTAGTTATTTAGCTTTATCACCATTCCAGGAGTTACATGCTGCTGATTATGCTGCTTTTTAAGCTAGTAATTAGGTAGCTCTTGCTCTTTAAAAATTAAATGGAATAAACTGATTTGAACATAAGGCAATGATTTTGGTATTCAGATCCTTGGCAGGTCTGTAGAAGCTAAGCTTGCAGACCACACTTTAAGCAGCCTTTCATTCTTTCTCTGTACAAGTTTTCTGTATGCAAGAACAATGCATAAGTCTTCACATTGGTACACAGGAAAGTCTCCTCAGCCATTTAAGTTAGAACCAGCAAGATGGATTTAGCAGTATTAGAAATCTTGCAATTTGGAAACCAGTTTCTTGGCATACGTTCTACTCTAAGAAATGCTGTACTACACAAATAAAAGCAAGGGGGAATTTTACGGGGATGAGTGCTAGAAAAGATGTCCTTGTGGCAGGTAGTAGGGGTCTAATCTTAGAAAGCTTTTCTGTGGAGCTGAATCTTCTTGATTTATTCTTGGTTTATTCAAGGCTGAGTATGTTACATACTTTCCAGTACTAGCTGGTGTAAACAGGTTTTTCCCTACCTTAAACCATGGTGACAAAGAAGACTGCATGCTGCTGCATTTACTTGTTCAGGCGTATGGGCCATATCCAACCTCATGCGGAAAAGAAAATTAAGATTGTATTGGAGTCTGTAGGTGTGTGTATGTACTGTTTCTGAAGTATGGTGTGCAATAGACTATTGCATGTTTGCCTCCTCCTACAATTCCTTTTCTGGAAGGAATTATTTTATACATGATTTGCATTGGTACTCTTGATTTTTACTCATGTGATTCAGGAAACTGTAAAGCATTTACTTCATGTAAGTTATTTATTTATTGTAAATATTTTAGCAGTGTCTTCTGAGAATTGGCAATGGTTATGCTAAGTGGTGGATGGTAAGAATGATCTGCTTAATTTTGACAAATTTAACAAACTGGATTTTCAGCTATATATTCAATATCAACTTCTGTGGCTCAATTTTTCCCCCCAGTTTCATAAAATTATGTATTTCTTTGAAATTTACAATGTAGCTATGGACAGAGAATGAGATGCATCTGGATATATTTTATTAAAATTTTTGAGATAATGTCTGTGTGATTGGTATATGTTGCAACCAGAAGGAATACATGTTTCTGGAATTATCTGTATGTTTGCCGTTATAGGTAAATATGCACAACATTGTTATTCTTACTTAAGAGACAAGAAATATGCTTTTTCATCTGATCTTTAGTTTCACATAAAGGAAAGCTAACCAATATCACAGTGAATTTTTACATTTTAAAGCTCTTGCAGTAGCGATAAATCCACTGTATTAGGAAAACTAAAGTGCCTTTCTTTGTGTTGTTTTGCTGTGTGGGCAAAAAAAGCATCTTTTCAGATGCCAGTTTTTTCATGTGGATACTGTTAGGGATGATTAAGAGTTTTACATTTTAGTTCTACTGCAAGGGATATATTTGAGGAGTGTCATGATAAGTTAAACAGTTGTTATGCAGAATAAAGTAGAACCCAGCATGTTCATGTTTGAGAGGAAAAGAACTAAAAAGTATCTCCTAAATACTTGAGGTATTGAATGTGAAAAACATTCCTACTTGATGGAACTGTGCTGTATTTTCAGAATTAGTTTTTCTAAATAAAATTTAACACTGTATGAAAGTGTTTTAACATTAATTCCTGAATCTACACAGTTAAACTTGGAAAATGCTGATGTATCTTAAAATTGTAAACATTTTCACAACCACTGATGTCAGAAAAAAAGAGATGTAGTCTGAACGCTTCTGTCCAGGTTTTGGCACTAGGACTCTCCCTAGAGATTCCGCAGACTGGTTGAATTTTAGATAACTTCAAAAAGATATTTAAAGCATATTTTGTACTTCATAAACATATTCTGTAGAGATTTTTCTGTGTATGGGAGATGTATAGGCAACATGGAAGAGACTACAGAACACAGGTTTAGCAAGGGCTCAAAGAATTTATGTAATCTCTTAACACCACATTGTGACTGCATTTAATAGTATCAACATGTAACTGTTAAATGATAATTAAGCTTCTCTTAGAGAACAATGTTGCAATGGAAAGCAACATTAATGTAGTTTACTGCGTGTATTTCAGGACTATCCCAAATAAAACGGAAGTGGCTTAATAATGTCCTCATCTTTTAAAATTCATCAATTTGAACTTGATCCTTCTGGTGGAATGTCTAACGATGGGCCAAAACTATCCTCTTTGCAGCAGAGTGAGACCTTCAGTATCATCTCAGAAAGCCAGGGACAACACATCTTTTATGAGGGGAAAGGTTTGACTCTCGGGCTCAGATTGGCCCATAAGCATCTTGGGAGCAGGAGGGGCGTCTAATATTACCTCATATCACCGAACCAGTAGCAGAAGTGGGGTCGGGGGAGGGACGGGACTTGAAAAACTGGAAATAAACCTGGGGCACGGCTGAGAGCGAGGTGATCGCCCCTCACAGCCCTCACCGCTCCTCACGGCGCGGGCCGCGCC
>NW_008246060.1:1183397-1191158 GCF_000691975.1 Corvus brachyrhynchos
GGCAGGTTTGGCCGCTCTATCTCATATTTTGGCCATTGGAAAACTGAAATTTGAATATCAGTTTTCTAATCAAGTTCAGGTAATAGGTAAAAATTTACTGCTCCGTGTTCGAGGCATTTGTGTGACTGTGGGAGTTCATGCCTGCAGGGAGATACAAGCTTTCTCACAAGCACAGGGTTTTCAGTACAGTTATAATTAATTTACAAGTGCTTGTGGAAATGTGGACACAAAAATGAAGCGCTAACTGTAATAAATAGTAAGTTACTTAATATTTATAGAGATTTCCTACACTCTACCTATACAGAAATAAAAAACCCCAAAAAATGTATTTATAAAAACTGAAGAGGAGTAAAATTTGGTTTATATTTGAAGCTTTCTCTCTTTTTGTATGTAGATTGGCTGTTTTCAAATAATGTTCTGTCTTTGTAATTAGCTGCTACTTCAGTTTTCAGAAGAAAGTGGCTGACTCACCTGATACAATCCTCAAGAATGGGCTGAACAACAGATATCGTGTGCTGGAAGTCAGCGTAATACAGAGAAATGGAAGTGACTCTGAGAAACACTTGACAATTACAGCATCTCCCTCCCTGGAAGATACAGAACTGTGCATTCTTAGGAATGGCTGGTAATCCATACAGACACATAGATGTTTGAAAAGAGCATTAACTACTGGATTATTAAATCAATTTTCTTGGTGTTGTCTTTGAGTTGAGTTTTACTGCCTTAAAAGGGATACAGGATCCTGAAACAATCGTTGTTTAATGTAATATTATCAGTGTGCTAGCATAATGGACATTCCGCTTGAGAGAAGTGATGTCAGGTAACGTGTTGAGTGCGTATTACTACCTTGCAGGTTTAATTTGTCTTTGTTGTAACTAAAAGCAAGACGTTAAAGTCTAAGCAGGCTGTTTTGTTTAACTGTTTTGCACTATTTAGAAGTGTTCTTCCAAATTATATAACCTCATTGTGCGTACAAATATTCAAAGTCATGTCTGTAAAATGGGAGGGTTTTAGGCAGCCTGTTAAATCACCATAGTTTGAGCTCTACTGCAAAGTTTTTTTCAAGCAAGGATAGGATTCTAAATCAGTCATTTGTGCATTACATAGTGTGTGACAGAAGAAAAGACTGGAAATTATTTTGAAATACAAGGGGGTATGTGTGCTATTTAGCACTGCTTTTCATTTTTTGTCCAAGATTGAAAGGTGGGAGAAAAGTATGAGAGTCTATTTCTTGAAGGAAAAGATCTTGAACCTTGAAATTTCTGAATCAATACCAATATTTTTAGATTTTGCTGAGTTTCTGAAATAAGTAGAATTGTTAAGTAAGAAGGTAGATCTCACATAATGCAAAAATAGTATGCCAATGTGAAACATGACGACGCTGAAATGGCTGAACACATGAATCTGGAATGACTTGAAGCCAACAGGAATTCCCTACTTACAGGTTGTCCTGATGCATGTACTTAAAAATATCAAAGTTTTGTCAGTAAAAATGCCTTTATTCACTTTCAGGATTTCTCTAGGTGGAGAAATTCTCTCTTAAAAATACCCAACCCAAATCCTCCTGTTTCAAAGAATGTTGAATCTGCTCTGTTAATGTGTTATTTCTTACACATTGTGTCTGTCACTTGCAAATAATTGGTTCAATGTATTCCCTTGCAGGGAGTCTGTCCCGGTTGTTCCAGGGGACATTGTTCATTTAGAAGGGGAGTGCAGCTCTGGCACCTGGGTCATAAATGCCCAGTGTGGATACCTGGTTCTGTACCCAGACCTGCTGCTTTCTGGCACTACGATCTCAAACAGTATTCGTTGTATGAGAAGGGCAGTGCTGAGTGAACGCTTTAGGGTAAGTGTTAACTCCAGACTGTCAGTGAGTTACTGTTCCATTGAGAGTGGTGGGTTAGCTCAGTATTAAATCTGGCTGTGAGGCTGTATTGCAAAATGTCATTATTAGCAATTCATAATGTTTGCAACACAGAATAATTTGGGATGGAAACTGTCTCTGGCTGAGCTTCTCTGTTTTTTTGAGAGTTGCACCTGAAATAATGCAGTAGTCTTAATACAGCTACTGGCCTAAAGAACTGGTCCTTCTGCTTAGAATTCTGATAATTTTTTTGGTAATCTCTTGCCACATTTTGTGTGGATATGAATCCTTTGTGAGGAATGTGCCTCTTGCCATCCATATGAGAACATAATCACACTTGGCCAAGTTAAGAGCTTCTGAAAAATTTAGTGAATTCAGTTAATAATTGGTGTGGGCTAACTCTGGAATCTGAATCCAGCTGCTGGATGTTGGAATGAGGAGAAGTTTCTTGTGGTAGTATCCTTGCTGATATATGAGAAATATGCTGATAAATAGAGGAGCAATAACTGCCAGTTTCAGTTGATGAAAACTTCCAGACATGATAGGAATATAAATCCAAATGAGTAAGGAAATTTTAAAGGAGTGGTAAACAGCCTGGCTGGAAACCTGTGACTGAAACAAGAAAATTAAGTACAGGACATTAAGACTGTGGAATGGTCTTCAACCCTATATTAGAGGAGTAAGGGGAGTAAAGTAATTGTTTGGGACAATTGTTTGGGTCCTGACTGGGAAAACACCCTCCACCTGTTGTGAGTGCAATCCACAAGTGACTGGTCTGTAAGAGATCCGTAATACCACAGTGTTTAGGCTTCCAGTTGTTTCGTGGTGACTCATGTAAAGGTCGTTTACTACCACTTTCAGTTCTTGTGAGTCTACAGAGCCCAGCCCTGCTGATGGGTTTCTGAGCCATTTTGATGATACATGGAATGATTTTCCTGTGAGCTGGTAACAAACAGGAAACAGCTTCACGAAGGAAATGTGTTAGATTGTAAAGGTAAGTATTGGCATTAGGAAAAGCCCACAGGCAAAACTTTCTCAAAATCCATTTTAATTTGAGCCTTTGTTTCTCACCTGCCAGTCACATAGGGATTGTATCCTAACATTGTCAGGGTTGGGATAAATGTGAGAGATAAAGCAATAGGATAGACCCATTTCAATTTGGCTGCTTTCACAGTCAGGTTTGACTAGATAGTCATTAGTGAGGTGAAAGCTGTCGTGATCTTGCAATTAAATAAGTGTAATGCATAATATGCAGCAAATAAAATCCAGAAATTTTATAGAGAACTTGACATGAAATGGGCACAAATCTTCATGTATAATAACATCTGTTGCAGGGCTCCGAGTCTGGTTCCCGTCAAATGCTCATTGGTACAATTCTTCATGACATTTTCCAGCAATCAGTAACAAATAACTTGACACAAGAAAAGGTACAAGAACTAGCAAATAAAATCGTTTATGGACAAAAGTATCTCAAAGAAATGTAAGTAGCATTACAGCTGTCTTTTATGTTTGGAAGACAGGGCAGGAACACTTTGAACTAGCAGATTAAGCTGTACTTCAAAAAATGTAGCACTGGTATCAGGAGAGTATTCTGCCAAATGACTTTTCGTAATGGAAATTGGGGATCTTTTAGTAAGATAATTCCCCATTTGACAATGTAAATTTATTTGCCTTCCCTGCTGAGCTACTTCTATAGATCTGAACTAGTCTTTTGGAGTACCTGAGTGTGCCGGGGGGTTTTTTACTTTCAGGCCAAGCAGGTTGCAGTGTTTGCGTCTGTAACATTAGATTTCCAGGCATCTCCCAAAGTTGATTTGAATGGGACAAATAGTTAATTCTGATCCTCAGCAATGGACTAGAACCTTGTGACTGACCAAGCATTGAATGTCTGATAATTTCATATCTTTATCGGGTTATTTTAAAGCTCAGTTGTTAGAAGACCTTTAACTTATTTTCTCAGCAACGCTGATAGAAATGCTAGCCAAATAAATAGTCTTAATATTTCCATCAGAAAATGGTAAGATGAATGGCTGTCAGTTTTAACATTTTGCTGCAGACTTGATTAAAATACAGTTCTACTCATGTAAATTAAAAAACATTATATCTAGACTGTTATAAATTGTATGTTGGGCAGTGTCAATATCTGTTGGCCTCAGACAACTCAAAAGTTAAAGTTGTAGTGATAAGACTTATTACTCTTAGTTCTGTTTTGAAGGTAATATTTTGAATTGCGACTGCTAAGATTACTTAAAGGTCTTTATGTCACTCTGGGCCTCCAAGAAACTGTTAATTTGCAATCCTTTTTGCATATGTAGGCTACTGTTTGCTGGGATTCAAAAATAAGTTGCATAAGTCTGCTGTCTGTGGTCGTTTGCACTCGTATGTACCTTCTTGTGCAAAATCCCACTTGTATTTCTCTGTTGCTGTAGAATAATGACATCATTTCCAGTAAATGCGAGCCCTGAATTGTCTAATGCCACGTGATGAGATTCTATGTCATGTTCTGTCAAAATGTATGTGAGGAGCAAGGAGCAGATGAGGATATTCAGACAAAAAGCAAATGGTCTTTTAAGTTGGTTTTTTTTTTCAACATTGCATAAATTGTATGAATAGCCATTTTTAAATGCATGAGTCTGGTGCTCCTTTCCTGCAGTCAAACTTTTAGTTTTGTTTCATCTCATCTGCCATGCTGATGTTCTCACTGTGCTGTACCTGTTGTTTCAAAAGTTACATCAGAAATGGATATCCTGTTATAGTATATCTCTTGTAATAGATGTTCAGTTAATAGTTTTATGAATCGAGTTGAACCTCTATGAAGCTGTCATTGTCTACTGTTTATAGATACTTATAAAAACTTGACAGTTACTTCCATTGATCTTGTTGCTACTTGAGGCAAATCTCTTTTGTACCAACAGCAAATTTAATACTTTGTTTCCTTAATGTGCCTGGCTTTGTTTTTTAGGTATCACTTAAATCTGAAACAAGCAGAAATAATGCAAGAAGTGGAAGAATATTTGCCATCGTTTTTTAAATGGGCAGAAGACTTCATGCACAATTCAGCAAACCAAAATAAAATGCAACTAAAACTGTAAGAAGCCAGAATTAAAAGTTTAAACCATTCTATGTTGTATATCTTATTCAGTTTACTTTTAATTTTTAGAACTTCTTACATCTGTTCAGTGATTTGGAGCTAACTCATGGCCTCACTGACCATAGAGCTGATCTTGTGCTGCATGTGTAGCTGCCGTTGTGAGTACTGGGCAAGACATGAAGCCCAGGGGTGAACTGACAAATCTTAAAATCCTTGTGAACAGTGTGGTACAGACTAGAGCTTTTAGTGAGTAGAAAAGCAAGGATATTTGAGCTGTTGACTAAACTAGGAGTTACTGTAGTTATGAGCAAGACCACAAATCAGAATGTGAAGCTATTAATCAAATGGAATTTTTGACTAATATAAGAATTTTTCAGTGAAATGGTGATTTTACTCAACTGCTGCTGAGCTCTTCTTGTCTATGGCTTCTTGCTGTTAATTGTAATAACCACAGGGTGTTAAAGTTTCAATGAAATGGCAGGTCTGAGTAAAACCTGTATGCCACTGTCAAGTGTATATCATTAGAGTGTGGTTATTGAGAAAAGACCAAAAACTATTAAAAACAGTTTAAAGTCTTATTTTAACTTTGATATTTGGGTGAATAGCAAAACTACAGTTAGTTTATGATGTGATGCTTCCTCTGTTAATGGGAAGATAGTTTGAGTGAGAGTCGATGCATTTTATTTGTAAAGCTAGTGCCTAAAAGGGCACTTACAGTGCAGAAACATTACATATTTAATTGCAACACACTTTAATGTTTAAATATTAAGAATTAAGGGAAATTATTAACTTCTGGCTTAATTTTCTTCCTAGGTCAAATGGTGGAAAACCAGAAGATGTATCTTCTAAGATAGAGATTGTCGATATCTTGGACATTGAAGAGAATATCTGGTCTCCCAGATTTGGGTTGAAGGGAAAGATTGATGTTACAGCTAGGGTGAAAATCCATTGCCAGTCTGGAGTACAATCTCGGGTAATGCCTTTAGAGCTCAAGTCTGGCAAGGAATCAAACTCCATAGAGCACAGAAGTCAGGTACAAACACCAAATATCTAATTTCACTGTCAGTGGCTGTGTATACTTCCCTGTTTGATGGCCTATTTTGTCTTATGTATATGAAACACTTTGTATGTGTTATAATCTAAATTCACGGATAGGTCATCCTGGCATGCCCAAAGGGGCTGGTATAAAATGAAAGTGAAGGGAGTAGTAAAAAGTATCTACATTTACCACTTTCAAACACACTTACGGGTTTTATCCTGAAATATCTGTTCTTTAGTCTCTTCTTACTACATTCAAATATTAGGTTTAGGCAGACTGTTTCAGGAATTGGTGTTGTACAGATTTTCTGATAGCTGGCCTGGTTTAGAGAGGTAGTAGCCTTGTTATAAGGTTTTAAAGATGCCTTTTAATTTAAATCCTTGGTCAAGTTCTTACTAGTTGTAGCTTCTAGAAGAGTTGTGATAGTAATGGCTGTTTAGCCAAATAAATTGTGGAAGAACTAAATACAGTTTAGAATGTATTTTGGTTTTAGTACTGTGCTGGTTTTGCCTGGGGCAGTGATAGTTTTCTTCACGGTAGATAAGCATGGGCTGTGTTTTGGATTTGTGCTGAACACAGGTTGATAACACAGAGATGTTGCTGTTATTGCTGAGCAGGGTTTACACAGAGCCAAGGCCTTTTCTGCTCCCTGTAGGGCCACGCTGGGGAGGAGACTGGGGGTGATGGGAAGCTGGGAGGGGACACAGCTGGGACAGAGGACCCCACTGATCAAAGGGGCATTCCAGACCTGATCATCATGCTCAGTATATCCAGTGGGGGAAAGGAGGAGGAAGAGGGGTGGGGGGGCACGCCAAGGTTTGGAGTGATGGAGTTTTGTCTTCCCAAGTCACCATTCCACGTGATGGGGCCCTGCTCTCCTGGGGGTGGTCGAACACCTGCCTGCCCATGGGAAGCACTGAATTAATTCCTTGTTTTGCTTTGCTTGCAAGTGTGGCTGTTCTTTTCCCTACTAAATTGTCTTTATCTCAACCCTCAATGAGTTTTCCAGCTTTTACCTTTCCAATTCTCTCTCCCTGGTGCGAACAGTGGGGAAGTGAGTGGGCAGCTGTGTGGGGCTTGGTTGCTGCTTGGGGTTAAAACACAACAACTATACTGGAATAAATTTATATATAATTTTTGCAGGTTATTCTGTACACATTGTTGAATTTAGAGCGGAGAGTAGATCCTGAAGCTGGGTTTCTTCTTTATCTAAAAACTGGTACAATGTATCCTGTTTCTGGAGCTCGCATGGACCGTAGAGGTAAAGTTGTTCCCCTTCCCTGGAAACCATAATTCTCTTAACTATTATTAAAATCTTTCTTTTTAACTATAAAGTTTACCCTTATGAAAATAGCTGTACTTGGGCATGCATGACTTGTTATAATGTTACTAAGCTTATGTTAAAAATTCAGTTGTTTTATTAATACGGCACAAGGACTTTGCTATGTGAATAATCACTTCTTAGCTGACTGTCTTGGTTTGGAAGACAGGTGTCTGCTAAGGAAGGCAGGAGCCTCCCTTGGAATGGCAGATGCGACCCCTCTTTCCTCTGAGTTATTATAATTTTGAAATCAAAGGGCTTTTAGGCAAAGATATGAGGAATAGGAATAACAGTTCTTTATTATTATATATCTATATGTGTATAACCAGTCAAACGAACAGCAATATCTATGGCAGTAACAGCAAACAGAAGCACAAACCCAGTGCCAGCCTTCTCGGCTGTCAGGCCCTTTCCCCTCGGGTGCAGTTCCGCTCGCAGCCGGCAGG
>NW_008246060.1:1191367-1206387 GCF_000691975.1 Corvus brachyrhynchos
GGCGGGAGCGGCAGGGACAAGCACAAATCCCGGGTGGCAGATGCGATGTATCCAAACTGCGAAGCTGCAGTGGGAACCCCCAGAAGTCCAGGCAGGCAGGGCAAGCACGGCTACAACGTAGAGAAGGCTTGAAGCAGCGGCGGGGGCAGGGCGGCCACAGACCAGCTCCCAGTGGAGCAGGGAAGGCGGGCTTGGGATCCTGGGGTTTCTCTGGCAGAAGGAAAAGCAGCCGAAGAAAGCAGCTTCTCTCTCTGTCCAAACGTCGGGACCGACTGTCCGCACACCCAGGTGAAACAGAAGAGTAGCCAGATGCACCCCACTCCAATGGGTAGGTCTTTTGTTTGTCTGAAGTATCCAGCAATTTGTCCCCCTAGCAACACCTATGGGGAAAATTCCTTTAACAGAAAAAAAAAGACGAGGAGAACTCCTAAAACCCCAACACTGACTAAAAAGTTGATAGCTAATTACTTTTGAGGTAGAAATTCTTGCAAACAGGAACATCAGCTTAGTTTATTCTTTTCTTGACAGAATTAATGAAGTTAAGAAATCATGTGGCCTTCTACTTAACGCACAGTACCTATAAATCTTCTGTGGGAAGGCAGAATTCACAGCTTGCTGCTTTGCCTCCTGTGATCGATGACAGTCAAGCATGTAAATATTGTTCCCAAATGCACAACTGCTTTTTATACAGCAGGTAAAAAAAAAAAGTCTGACTAATGTTTTTAAATGAGCTTGAATAATTGTGTCTTTTGATACAATAATTTAATTTTTGTGGTTGACAGCTTTGTACTTATTGAGGACTCTAGCACCCCAAAAGAATCTTCCACAGATCCCTCTACAACTTTTATAATTCAGCTCCTGATCTCACGGAGACTTAATATGTTTGCTCAGGTACACTTTCTGCAAGACAAAATCTGAGATAAATCTCAACAAAATATTTGATGACGATAACAGATCTGTTAAAAAAGCTATATTCTTGCAAAAGATTGACAAAAGGCAATCTTTTGGGCCTGAATTCTGGCTGGACAACCGCTTTTTCAGGTTGACTCTGCAGAAGATTGTTTCCCTGTGGGGTATCACACAAGTACTGACACATTGATACTACTCTGCTGAAGTCTTCTTGCATCTACTGTTAAAAATAAGTCATAAACAAATATTTGATAAAATTTCACGTTAAGTTATTGAATTGTTTTAAGATCTGTTACAAGTTTTAGTCTCTATGCTGCACAAAAACCAACCAAAATTGTATATGGAAATGATCAAATGAGGTATGTTAGAACAGGAGAGCCTCTGGGGTGATCTCGTGTAAACAGAATGCCTGATTGTTTTTAAAATTCTAGGGGTAAAACTGTACATTGAGGGAGCTTTGTGGGCATACATGACATGTCTCTGTGAAATCCTACTTCTAATACTCAGTTGTTACAGCAACAGAATTATAGCTGGGTAGCTATTTACTTCTGAATAAGCTTTTCTCTCTCTGGTTGTGTTTTGTATACATGATTTGGTATAACGTCTATTGATATAAAGTTTTTAAATAAATTGACTTGAAGTTTGCCTGTGTATTAGTTATTAAATCCCCATTGCTTAGCTAAGTATCAAAATAATATTTGTATGTTACAATAAAAGGGGTAAAAGATCGACTCTGTAAATGTACACGTTACTGTCTTTGAAATGCCTTTATCTGGTGTTTGATTAACTTATCGCCCTTCAAAATCATAGAGATGATGTAAAGTTATTCATATAAGATTATGCAATTATTAATGAATTAATTAATTTTATAAATTAATTATTTATAAATTAATACATTAAAATTATTAAGATAAGAAGATTATTATCCTTCTGAACAAAGGAAGGATACAGATTCAACTTCATTCAAGTAATGATGAATTAATCTACCTGGTATGTTACAGTAGATATTTAGATTGTTGTTTTGTACATATGGGCTTGCAGGAGAAAAAGGATACAGGCTGAGCCTTTCCTGTGGTTGGTTCTATTCCTAGAGCTGTAGAGCAGAAGATGGCCAGTGTGGCCTTTCCTCCTGCTATGGTACCTGTCATTGACAGAGAGACCCAGCACCTGAAACCCTCCCACTTAGAGTATTTCAGCCTCTGGTATCTGATGTTAACCTTGGAGCTGCAAAGTGGAGAGCATAAAAAGGGATATAAAAATATATGGATGATATCTTCTTTGGAAAGGTAAGGTGTAATTTCTAAACTCGTGCCAATGATGCTTCCTTCCTTCCTTTTGTTTTTTTTTTTGTATTTTGGTTTTGGTGGTTGGTTGTGGGTGGTGTAGTTTTTGAACTTGCGGGTTTTTTTAATTAATAATTCTCTTTCAGGGAGGATCTTAATATTAAAATATTTCTTTTTTTGATATCTATCTTAATAGAGAGAAGGCTGGAGATTGTGTTGGAAACATGATCAGAGTTGATGAAGTCTGTGAAATTTCTGAGGGACAGTATCTACATTTTTTCCAGCGTAGAAATGGTGCCATATCTGGAACAAACCTGTTGGTTGGTGATCGAGTGGTTGTGAGTGGAGAGGAAAAGGGTTTACTTGGTTTGGCTACTGGCTATGTTAGAGAAGTCAGTGGAACAAAAGTCTCCTGTTTGTTGGGCAGGTAATAAGATAAAAAGAAAAATATCTGTTTGTAAACACTCTTGTACTGGCTTGAGGAAGGGTACTACTAGGTGTCCAAAAAGCTGTGACATATCCTGACTCTTCCTACTGGCTTTGGGGTACCCTCCAGAAATTCTCTTGTCTTGATTGAAAATGTCACTACTTGGTCAATATATGCCTGTCTATTTAACTAGGTTGTTTGAATAAAAGCACATTTAAACTGTATTTGCTTATGTCTCTAACATGAAACTATATGGACACAGTGATTACTGTGTTAATAGTAACTTTCATTATTCAGTCTATATTTTCTTTAAATTTGGCTTATGTTTTATTATCCCTCATTGGGATCATGCTTTATTTAGATCAGTTAATAGTGTATTTCTATTAGGTATTGCTTCACTCTGGGATCTCTGGAAGATGTAATATAACATGTAGTAATAAGTCTTTAATCAACATATTGCTGGTAAACTGAATTATTTTATCCATGTTATTATCATCCTTCAGGAATTTGTCAAACCTCCCCAAGAACACCGTATTTAGGTTGGATCACGACGAAGGAGATGTTGGTACAGGAGTCCCTTTTGAAAATCTTTCTAAATTGATGAAAGATTCCCCAGTCAGGTATGAAAAATCAAATTAATTTCATGGTTTCAATATTTTCAGATAAAGTTTCTCAACCGGTTACTCTTATTGTAACTCTGTTTTGTTTTATTTTTATCCACAGTGAAAGGCTCCGCAACTTGATAATTGACTTCCAGAAACCGCGTTTTATTCAGCACTTGAGCTCTGTCCTTCCTCCTGAAGCAAAAGAAACTGTTGCAAATATTTTAAAGGGTACAAAGTGACTTTCCCCCAAATGCTCTGCTTGGTAGTATATCTCTATAGCCAAAGTATTTATCATGATAAATATAAGAAGTTTTTCCTACTTTGGGGTCCAGTGATAATTTTCAGCTTAAAAATTAAAACCAAGTTCTTACCTTGCATGTCTTCTAACTAGTTGAAGACTAATTTAATAACAGGAAGACTTGATCAGATACTTGTTTACAACTTTTTTTTACTTTTGTTAGTTGCTGCAGCTTGCAGTTGCAAACAGAGTGCCATATAATTACCTCTGTAACCTTTACAAAAGGAATGAACAGAGACAGCTCTTGGGATAGAGGAAGCTGACCTTGAGGGAGAGGAAGGAGATGGGCTTTAGTGTAAGCATTCACTTGTATAATCGCTCTTGCTGACTTGGGAGCTCTGTGGTGTGTGATGCTTTGTGCTTTATTTAAAAACAAAACTTATTTAGGTATGAGACAGTATCTTGTATTTGATGGAAATATTTCCTTGTTCTCTGACAGAGTTGCCTGTCAAAACATAAATTTAACTGAATTCTCTTAGAGCAAACTGAACTTTTTTATAACAACTCAGTTTGAAGTCTTATTTTGCTTGAGTTTGCCTAGTCCAAGCTGGTGAAATGTGCTACTTGTTTGCATCAGACTGGGGCGAACAAGCTCTGCTGTAATGTTTGTTCTAAACAAGATGCTGCTGTATGTGCAACTCATCACCCCTTGCTGTGAGCTGTGTGTTTGAATGTGAAAGTGGTATGATCAAACACAAGTGCCCAGGCACAATATATGGAGGTGATCAATTAAGATATTAGAAAAAAAAGTCATAAAAGATCTAAAACTAAAAATGTCTTCAGTAACTTATTTCTAGGACTGTAGTGCAGACCCTTTACTACTTATCTTGTGTATTATGTTTAATGTCGTACCTTCATTAGAACCTACAGACTTTGCTCAGTTCTTGTCTTTATTAAGGACTTTAGTGAAGGAGGAAATTATAGTTTTGTTCTAGCTTTAGTAATTATTACAATTATGATGAAGTGTAGTAATTTAATTTTGCTTTTTCTTCTAAAAGGTCTAAATAAGCCTCAGAAACAGGCAATGAAACAAGTGCTACTTTCAAAAGACTACACACTTATTGTGGGTATGCCTGGAACAGGAAAAACCACTACGATATGTGCTCTAGTAAGATCATGTACCTTGGTGCTTAATTTTTTTGGTGAGATTTAGAAGATAGCATTAAACCAACTGTGTAGTGTAGTGTCATGACTTAATCTAACAGTATCTGTATAACTTCAAAGAAGAAAACACATTTCTTTTTCTTAACCTATATTTGATGGAACTAAAACTAGATTTTGTGGAGTAGGGTTGTCTGTTGCTTGCGTAGGAGTATATGTGGGAGGGAGGAGATTGAAGTGTGATATTTAATCACTTCTGTGATGCTTTAGTGCTAAAATTCTTTGGCTCCAAATATGAGCAAGTCCTCAAATCTTGAGTTATAGCTCAAAAGAGGGACTTCTTGAGAAGTCAGTAACTTGTCCATTGTAAATTTTATCAACCTGTGGGGCTGAATCTATGTGCAGTCTGCTACCATCTCCTCTGGTTGGTGGTTCTCTTTTCCCCAGGAATGTCCTGTAGGAGCATGCTGGATTTATACTGTGGGCTGAGTGAGGTTTTCTTAGAACAGCAGTGTTATCCTGCTTCCAGTTGTCATCAGGCTGGAGAGCAGGCAGCTGGTGCTATCTTCAGCCCATTCCACTGAATCTGTACCGGCTAAATTGCCATGGAGAACAGTGTTGTGGGAATGGGCTGCATGGCTTGTTCTTACAGTGGGGATCTTAAGAGTGCAGTTCCTTGTGAGTGCACATCCAGATATTGGCTCTCACTGTTTGCAGCAGTGTTGTGAGCCTGCTGTTCATGGGAACCTCCAAGACTACTGACAATGGCCAACTGACACATCTGGCCGACTGACGCAGATCATGTGTCAGACATGCTTATTATTGGCTCCCTCTGAAACCCCTCGTGTTTTTCACCTTGTTAGACATGGGATTGTTGATTCTTTTAGATAAACTAACAACTTCTCCTTTTCTTTCCCTTTGCCACTCATTAGGTGAGAATTCTTTCTGCTTGTGGCTTCAGTGTCCTTCTGACCAGTTTTACACACACAGCTGTAGACAACGTCCTTCTGAAACTGGCCAAATTCAAAGTTGGCTTCTTGCGCTTGGGGCGAGCTCAGAAGGTTCATCCAGATATTCAGAAATATACAGAAGAAGAAATTTGCAGGTCCAAATCAGTTAAGTCTGTAACAGATTTGGAAGAGGTCTATAATAGTCAGGTGAGAGAAATGTTTTTTGCTAGCTCTACAAATTATTAAAGATAATGACATTAGTATTTTTTTGGATGCTGCAGAGAAGGAACCCATCCCAAGGGTGTGTACTGCTGTAAGAAATCTGAGCTGAAAGAGATACTCAACCTCTGCATTGTTTCAATTTCTTTATCGCCAGTAATGACCTACATTAAGTCTGAAAGTTGGGAAGCTTTGTTTATGTCCACACAAAGTAACTCATCATTGTAAGCAATAAGCCCCAAAGACTCCAGTGCTTTTATCTGAGATCTTGTGAATGGGCTGCTGCAGCCTCCTTTAACATTATTCACATATCGCTGCTGTTTTTCCCTTCTCCCTCCCACTTGTGCTCATTGTGCCATCAGTACAATCAGCAGATGGGGAAGAGGAAGTGGAATGCTGTGGAGCGACCGGGCCAAACCCTTATTTTTGATTGAAAGATTAGTGCTGTCTGTGTGAATGTTAATGCAAACCATAATGGGAGCTGGGTCATATGGCAGCTTTAAATTAAATTTGCTGAAAGAATAAAGCTTGATGGTAGTTGGACTAAATGCCAGCTTCACAAAAGGTGCCATTTACTTTTTATTGATAAACATTGCAGGGGAATGACTGAAGTCATAAAGGGAATGACTTAGCATTTCTTATTTTAGTCGTTTTGGATTGCAGTGGAAGCACAGCCATGGCAAGAACTGTGCTGCTGTTGTTGTTTTATCCTCTGTTCAGTATTGAAAAAAAAAAAACCCCAAACCTCCTGATTTTTCACAGTAGTCATTTCAGCACACTCCGTGAATTGTACATGAATAGAACGTGGCATCATTCTGAACACATGACAGGAACAAGTTATTTGCTACAGTCTGCTCTAAAGCTGGTTTTGTTTGTCACTTGCAATTGGTGCAAGAATATGTCAGGCCAATATACATCTAAATTATGCTGGTCTGATTTCGAGGACTAATAATTTGATTTCTTTGATTTTACAGTTTAGTTTAATGGGAAATATTTTTTTTTTTAACATGGAGAACATAATGCTAGAGGATATAAAGTGTACCTTATCCTTAAAGCACGTCTCAATTTTCAGCCCGTGGTAGCAACGTCTTGCATGGGAGTAAATCACCCCATCTTTGTTCAGAAGCAATTTGACTTCTGTATTGTTGATGAAGCTTCCCAAATAAGCCAGCTCATCTGCCTGGGCCCACTGTTGTGCTCCAAAAGGTTTGTGCTGGTGGGGGATCATCAGCAGCTGCCTCCACTTGTGCTGAATGCAGAAGCAAGGTAAGATAAAATGCTTCTGGACAATTATTAATAACAAATTCTGGGAAGGCTCTTGCACTGTTCTGATTGACACATTCTGATTTTTGTTTTTGTGTTGTAACAGAGATCTTGGCATGAGTGAAAGCTTATTTAAAAGGCTGGAACAAAACCAAAATGCTGTTGTCCAATTAACTGTGCAATACAGAATGAATAGGTACTTACAACTTTCATTTATTAAATTGTGTTCTTAATGTGGGATTGAAATAGCAAGATTTTTATGCCTTTTTTTTTGTTTTTTATATCTTTAGTAAGATTATGTCATTGAGTAACATGCTGGTATATGAAGGCAAACTGGAATGTGGCTCAGAGAAGGTATCAAATGCCACTGTTAACTTGCCCAACCTAAAGAAATTGAAACTGGACCTTGGGGATGCTTCAAAGACATGGCTGAAGGAAGTCCTTGATCCAGACACCCCTGTGTGTTTTCTGAACACGGAGAAGGTAAAGTTCCTTATGCTCTTTCAACATTGTATTTTGAGGCAAGTTCTCAATACAATCAACATGTAAAACTTCATTCAGCTTAGGTAGGGTACAACAGGGAACTTCAGAAAGCGGTTTTCTAGGACCGGGTAAAGTGTGCAGCACAAAAAATTGGTATTGTTGGCATAGCTGAGCAGGGGTGGTACAACTGCTGCTGGAAACATCGCATCTGAGAACAGCTGAAAACCTGAATCTAGATAATACTTCAGAAAATATGGAATGGACTGTAAACTTTGTTTTTCCTGTACAGTGTATCTCAAAGTGTGTAGCCATACTGGATGTCCTTGCAACCAGGGAATGGCCTTATTTCCAGCACCTGAGGGTCAGGCGTGTCAAAGCTGTGTGCCAGTGGCAGGAGTAACTGCAATTCTCCATGGAATTTTGCAGACATTCTATACACTGAAGTGTAAGGGAGGAATAAATTGGTTTAGGTGTGTCCTTTCACGGAGACTCAAAATTTTGCTGGGAAAGTAAAATTCTAGTGTGGATAAAACTTCTGCAAAGAAACTGACTTGCAGGAAAAACGAGGAAGAGTTCAAACCCGTGTGGAAAAAGATTAGTAAATTAGTACCTGTTTGTGGTCTCTAGTACTTGTCACTGTAATTGGTGATTGGATTATGATTTGAGTCTTTCTTCCTCCTTAATAGGTTTTATGTTGATTCCTATTAATACTGTGTTTTGCCAATAATTACATCAACTAATGATCTTTTATGCTGACCCTGGTTAGAATTCACCAGTCTTTCTATGCTCTCCGTGACATTGTACAGGATTCATGTTTTTTATAACTGTTCTGATAGAATCTCTTCAATGACCTAAAGAGAAGCAGTATTTACTTTGATGACTTAGAGAAATTTCTAAAAATGTCTAAACTAAACAGAGACATTTTCCAGGAATGCCTTGACAGATGCAGTCCCTTTCCCAGGAAAGCAGACAGGTGGTCCCAGGGAAGAGGCTTGTTAATAGGAACCTGGCTGAAACACTGTTCATCTAGTAATCACAGCAGAATTGCTAATGAGAAAACTAGAGTTTCTGTTCCATTTTTTTTCCCTGGAAAGCCCATCTCGAGTGTAAGACAGCTGTCCTCTTCCTAGAGCCAGGAGGAAAGTTTTTATTTCCAGAATAGTCTAGATTTGTTGAGATGTGAGGTTATGATGTCATTTCTCCTTTTGGACTTCCTGCCAGAACTCCATGTATTGTGGTAGTCATGGAGGGGGAAATGGAAAAAAACCCACTAAACATGACAACAAACAAAACCAGCATTTATTTTCTTTGACTTCATAGTGGTTTTTTTTCCCCTGTATTTTTTAGTGTTTAACCAAGGAAAGCTTATGAAGAAATAGACTTGGGGGGAGGGATGCAAACAGAGAGAAAGAAGAGGAAAAAACACCATGACGCCACCAGGGAGCTTACATTTATTATGCTGGCTTTTTAGAAAAAGAAAAAAATGCCTCTATTGTTTTCTGCTTAACAATGCAACGTGTTTGTGACAGCAATCGGAAATCTATTTCTTTCTTTTCTGCCAACCCCTGTGTCAGTCTGCACTTCTCTGACAGCTTGGGGCTAGCTGTTAAAAAATGACATCCTTGATTTAGGGCAAGTCTCTTGAGAAATTCTAGGCCTAAGTTGTTTTTGTTGGGGGTTCTGCCAGTGTCCTATGGGAACAGGAGAAATATAAATGTAAGCATGTGTTACCATAAGCATGGCAGAGGTTTTAGTACTTCTTTCCTAAAATGATTTTTGTGTAGTTTTTAGCTACACTAATGCCAGTGTGGTTAGAAATTAACTGTGCAGTAAAACAGTGCTCTTCTGCTTGAAGAGAACTTGAGCACATGGACTTTGGAGGCTTCCCCCTCCATCGGGGACACCTTCATTTTTATTGGTGCTACTTCAACTTCAGAGAAGGCAAGAACCAAGCAAGGAGAAAAAATTACAAAACTGTGACACCACAATGACTAAGAGTTTACATCCTGAGCATGTTGGCCTAAAAAAAAACAGGATGCAGGGAAAGGGAGGTAATAGTTAAGAAATGGTAAATTCAGTGAATACTTTATTTAAAGGTTGGGAGTTCAGTTTAGTACTACCATTTTGGATAGTTCTTGCTGTAGTTTTAAAACATTAAAAAAATTATCCTTTATGCTATGGGATGAGGAAAATTTATTGTAAATATTGTTGTATGGAAAGCATTAAAGCAAAAGTCCCATGTAAAATATAATTTGGTCTCTTACCTTATCAACTGGAAAATGTCAATTTTTGGGTTTTTTGATATATGATGTATAATGTGTGAACTGTAAAGTCAGAGGATTAAGCTCTGGCAGTTTCTTAAGGTGACTATCCAGTGCTAGAAACTCATTTTGGGGATTGTTCCAATTTGTTTTGCAAATGCTGTATTCTGAAGTTAATTCACAATACAGGCTCTTCTGTTTAGTAAAATTTAGCATTTAACTTAATTTTGTAAATTAATACCATTAGTATAAATCCACGTATGACTCAGTGAGTTAGGGACAGAATATAGTACCCCATTACAGACAGCAAAAGTCATTATTTTCTCTTTTTGTCTTTAAAGGTCCCAGCACCAGAACATGCAGAAAAAGGTGGCATAAGTAATGTGACAGAAGCTAAAATAGTGCTTTTCCTCACATCCTTGTTTATTAAGGTATATTTTGCTTTATTACATGGTTTGGAGGGAGAGCTTTATAACTAATTTTTACATTGCTTTAGTAATGGTGACCGTATGTATCGGGTAGTTCTTTCGGGGATAATCTTAAGGATAAATTGAAGATTGGCTACGTGTCAGTGTAGTGAGGAGCCTGAGTTGCGTTCCCTTCCCTGTCCCTTGCCTGGTTGGATTTGAGATGCAAAAAACAAAAGCTGGATGCCAAATTCTTTTAAGAGATGAGGACTTTCTTGGGAGGGAGGGGAGAGGATTTGCCTTTGTTCCTTTTTTCATCCAGTCAGCTTCAGGAGTATTACAGACTAGGAGCTCTGAGTAAACCTTGCAGTTTAAAGATGAAGGAAAAGTGAGGATTTCAAAGATATCTTGTCTTTGTGCTAAGTTAAGACAAAGCTTGGGAGCTTGCAGTAACCAATGTTTCCTGTCTTCTTTAGTTCATGCTTAGTCACACCTACAGTTCCATTGGTGTAGATACAATATCTGGCAGCACTGTTTAAAAAAAAATTAAATTAAAAAAATCCTTGATGGTCTTCTGATGGTACTGAGTCTCCCAAGCCAACTGCAGTGACAAATTTTTTCTCCTGTTTCTTCTTCATTCAGGCTGGCTGTAAGCCCTCAGACATTGGCATTATATCCCCATACAGACATCAGCTAAAAACAATCACTGATTTGATGGCAAAATGGAAGGAGAACAGAGTGGAAGTCAACACGGTCGACAAATACCAAGGAAGAGACAAAAGTATAATAATTGTGTCTTTTGTTAGGAGCAGTATTGATGAAAATGTAAGTTGGTCATATTAACTTCGTTTCAGTCAATTTTAGCAGTTTAGATGCATTTTGAAAATGAGTGGTTTATGTCTATTAAATAGGAAAAATAAAAGCAAGTGACATTTATTTAACAGCTTGGCACCCTCCTGAAGGACTGGCGCCGCCTGAATGTTGCTATCACAAGAGCCAAGCACAAACTGGTCATGGTGGGTTGTGTTCCATCCCTGTGCTGCTATCCTCCCTTGGAGAAGCTCCTCTGCCATTTGCAGTCCCAGGCAATGATATCCTTTTTCTCCATGCTGGTTTGGGAAAGGGGAAAGGTAAGACTGACTTACTGAGATTTGAGGTAAGGATGGGATGGTCTTTGATTATTTAGTGATGGGCAACACAGCACAAAATGTGCTGATTAAATTTGCCAGACGTATACTTGAGATCAAGCTAGTGGATGGATTTAGAACCTTCTCTGTAGATACAAAAATGCTGCTAGCAAGGATTTTCTTGCTGTTTTCTAAGTCCATGAGAGACTTTTCTCTCTCACAGAAGAGGCAGCAGAGTTATGTAAACAACCAAACACCTGCAGCCTTGAAAAGTCTTGTTTATGGTATAGTAGAAAAATATTTTGACAATGGATGTTTTAGGATTTTAGCCAATCACCCCCAAGGGCTGGCTGATCCTTGTCCAATTAGACTATGAAGAAAAAAGTCTATAAAAGAGTTTTAAAAATAATTAAATAAATCAATCTTGCTGCACAATTCCTGCCTGCTGGATCTTCTCTCCTCCTCCTCCCTATGGCTGCGGGACACGGTGATATATCCTAGGGCCCAGGCCTGCAGTAATACTTCTCTGTCTTTGAAAGCAGAAAATGTCAGTGCTGACTTGCAAGTCAACTTTGACATAATTTTTTGATTTCGAAGACTGAATTTTTAATTTTTAATGCTTTTGCATTTTTTCCCATGATCATTCTAGTTTCTTGGCATCTTAACGTCAGTGTGATTGCTTTCTTCCACTTAACACATGTTTCATGAATAATCTTGGTGGAAAGGAAAATAGTGTCACTTTCAGATGACTTGGTAATTGTTTCTTTCTCTCTGACATTGTACTGAGTAAGCTTTAGCTATTGCTGTTTCCATCTCCTATTTAAACAGCAAGAGCCTTGTTAGCTGCTTTTTTTGCAAACACCAATGCATATTCAAACAGGTTTTGTGAAAGCAAAATGCTGTCAAAATTCTTCCTTAACTTGCCACATCTTGAATCTTCCAGCCGGAGCTCATGAAAGTATCCACAAGTGTAACATCTTATGAGTGTGAAGATGGAAAGTTTTACAGGCCTTTGTATCTTTTCTTCTGCTGTTCTTTAATGGAAATAACTGATTATTGGGGTATCAGTGCTGATGGGCACTGTTCAGTCTGGAGGCAGCCAAAACAGGAAACATTCAATTATTTTGGAAGTTTCCTTTCAGTAAAATGACAAATATTTATTGAAAAAGCTGATGGTTACAGTGCTACTAAAGCTCCCACCTTACTTCTGACAAACCAGAAATTTGAAGCACTCTGTTCTTTCCACTACTGGATAATTGCTATATTCTCTTTTACCTTGGTGAACTGTTATCTGCATAAGTGAGTGGGGAAACACTTGAAGAGGAAGGGAGTGTAAACCATTGTTGTATTGAGTCACAGTTTTCTGGGCTCAGTTTGATTTTAAAAACTTGAAAATGTAGTTTACATACAATTATTCCATCTGTTAGAATTCCTAATTAAGGTGCTGTGTTGTGCTGTTTGGAAAAAAAATAGGAAAAAGTTCCTCTTCTTCAAAGCCTCACATTGTCCTTTGAAGTCTACTGTTTTTAAAAATGCTGAAGTCTTTTATATTTATATACATAATGTAATTAATCTCTCATGTGAAGATCCCTTGATGACATTTCTAATCTCTTGATTTTGCATACATCAGGGAGATATGTGATGCTGATTCACTTAGTTCCCTATTATTAACTAATGTGTTAAGCAGATCAATCTGAAGTGAAATGCTTCATAGTAAAACTCTGTTTTCAGTTTATCTGATCTGTAGTCTTTAAAACAAAAATTTCCCTGAAAACAAAACTAGAGGTGCATCTTGCTGACGAAGACATTTACATGCTCAGGTTCTATTTTTTTAAAGATGATGGCATATAAACAACAGAAAACACTTTTAACCTGAGAGATCTGTGCTAATTTCTTTAAGCTACCTCATATTCTAGACTGAAGAGACTGAGTTTCTTTCCAAGGTTGATGGTGGAAACATCAATTTTTTTGATTCTTCAGAATCATTAGCATTTATTTTCTCTTGGATCAATGTCAAGTAGCTGTGTGCATATAGTTGCAGACAAATTTGTTAAATGTGAGCATTTTCACTTTTTTAAACTACTCCCTAACTTTTTGTAATGTTTGAAATAATAAAAGTTTGCTGTTGGTTTTGTTACAGTTGTTTATACTTTGCTAATACTTCGCTTTATAAAGGCAAATATTTTGAACAGTACAACAATAATTTGAATAGTTGACAGGATATCCTCCTTTTTCAGGTGACTATACATGCTTCATCAACTGTGTCTGTGCTCTGGCTCTTTCAAAAGATGAAAAAAATAGGGTAAAATATACTCTTTATTATAGCAGTGACATCAGAATACTTTTTTAGAAGAGATTTTTTGTCCCTGTATTTAGGATCTATGTGTAGAAAACTCTTAAGATTTGGCTAATCTGTTTTCTTACACCAAGTAATGCTTATCCAGGAAATCGTGTGCATGCTAATAAAAGCTTAAGAAATAAATTAGAGGTATTGCCATCCCATCATGAAGTTACATGAGAAACAAACACAAGAACATTTCCTTATCTACTTCTAAAATGCATCCTTGCTTCTAGTCATGTGGTAAAAATTAGATTGAGCAGCAGTCTACATATGAAACCATGTTTTGCTCTGGTAGTCTCAAACAAAATTTGAGATGCGATTCTCCAAAACACTTCATGTTTTAATGAATATACATAGCAAGTGAGTATCTTCTAGCAGTAAAGGACCACTTTTTCTGTGTGCTGCCTTTAAAGCAGCTTCCTCATGCAGAAGCAGCCATAGATGCTGCTGGAAAACCTGCAGATGCATGCCTAATGTGTTATATGCTGCTGGGATTCTCAAAAATGAAAAAAAAAGGAAGCTGTTTTATGCCGGACTAGTAAAATCAGAGCATGACTATTAGAACCGTTGAATGTTTAAATGTATAGATTCCTTTTTCCTTTTAAGAGGTGGGAATGGTGGCTATAAGAAGTGTCCCTGTCACCATGGGCTGTGTTCTATCCCTATGTTGCCCTTTTCCTTTGGTCCTCCCTTGCAGCCCCAGGCAGTGATATCCTTTCTGCTGTTTGTGTGCAGTCTCTGAAGCTGGGCAAGGTGAAGAACACCTTTTTATTTTACAGGTTGATGGTTAATCTTGCCCAAAAAGGGGAGAGGAAAGAATAATTATTAAGCAGACCATATTGTAGTGCTCAGGGTGCAGTAAGCATCAACTGAGATTCCATCTGGATGTGACAAACATGCTTGGTGATAAACACCATAGCGTATTTTGGTTCTTTTCTAGTCAGGTTCACATTTTAGGGCTTTTAAAAATTAAACCCCAAAAACTTACTTTTTTTTTTAATACTGGTTTTGATTCCCAGCAAGTTACCTTTGAAGGCACTGAACTCACAGATTTTTCTAGAACATTACTATTTATCCTGATACATGTTATTCAATGCTAGAGAATTATTATTTGGAATAAATGCTAGGGATATAAGCTTTATGTCACAAGAGAACGGTAGAGAAGCCTCAAGTTTGTGCTGCTTGATTGTGCTTAGCTCATGTCCGAGCCTTCCTGTGCCGAAGGCTGCCCTGGCGCTCTTGCCCATGCCTGCGGCCGATGCCGCTCTCCCGGCGGGCTGCTGGGGCCGGGCGCGGTGCGGCAGTGCCCGAGGCGGGGGGGCTATCGCGATAGGGCCGGGGGCGGG